>NW_027673033.1:0-128698 GCF_964194105.1 Spermophilus citellus | reverse complement strand
CAGGTCCCTGGGATGGGCTTCCAGTGGGGAGGGGGGGAGAATCCCTGGAGCTGTGACAGTTGTGCCTGGAGGCAGAAGCACCAGAGGATCAATAATATTCCCTAAAGACCTAAAAAGAGCATGCTACAGGGACACTGCTACATCGATGTTCATAGCAGCACAATTCACAATAGCAAGACTGTGGAAGCAACCTAGATGCCCTTCAATAGACGAATGGATAAAAAAAATGTGGCATTTATACACAATGGAGTATTACTCTGCATTAAAAAATGACAAAATTATAGAATTTGGAGGGAATTGGATGGCATTAGAGCAGATTATGCTAAGTGAAGCTAGCCAATCCCTAAAAAACAAATGCCAAATGTCCACTCTGATATAAGGAGAGTAACTAAGAACAGAGTAGGGAAGAAGAGCATGAGAAGATGACTAACATTAAACAGGGATGAGAGGTGGGAGGGACAGGGAGAGAGAAGGGAAATTGCTTGGAAATGGAAGGAGACCCTCAGGGTTATACAAAATTATATACAAGAGGAAGTGAGGGGAAAAGGAAAAATAATACAAGGGGGAGAAATGAATTACAGTAGAGGGGGTAGAGAGAGAGAGGAGGGGAGGGGAGGGGAGGGGGGATAGTAGAGGATAGGAAAGGCAGCAGAATACAACAGACACTAGTATGGCAATATGTAAATCAGTGGAAGTGTAACTGATGTGACTCTGCAATCTGTATACCGGGTAAAAATGGGAGTTCATAACCCACTTGAATCAAAGTGTAAAATATGATATATCAAGAACTATGTAATGTTTTGAACAACCAATAAAAAAATTAAAAAAAAATAATAACCCCTGGTTTGGCTGCCTTCCAGTTGATTCAGGCCACCTGTTGGGTCCTTGCTTCCTGAAGCTTTCCCTAACAATGCCAGCTCACACCTAAAGCTCCTTTGTCCATCTCTTCATTTTGTACTTAGGCTAACTCTGTCACTCTGTGTTTTATGTTTCTAAGTTGGATTATTCGCTTTCTACAGATAGATTATGAATGTCTCCAATGAGACCTTTAATATTTATTTTTCTCGAAACTCAGTTTTTATTTTTGACCTACCAGCAACCAAGAACTGAGCCTTTAACGTGTGCATTTTCTTCCTTAATTCAGCTAACGAAACAGTTATAGAACACCTACTGTGTGCATTCATTGTGCTTGGTGCTGTACTGGACACTTACCATGCCACTTGTGGTCTAGCAAACGACCTTAGTGCCCTTAACAGTTGCAGTGGTCAAGCAGAGTCCTCAGGGAAACCAAGACACCAGCAGGGACTGAATCATGGTCTAGTAGAATCAGCAGTTGGCACTGTGGTGGGACAAGCTTTTCATAGATGACATAGTCCCAAAGTTGTGGGCAAGAGTCCTATCAGGAATGCAGGAGTGGCAGCAACTGCCATAACCCATCCATACCAGGGATCCAGAGGGGTGACAACAGCTGGCTTGACTACCTGGCTGTGTGACAGGGTGATTGGTGACTGTCAGTCGAGCCTGTGGACCACTGTACCTGACTGTTGAACAGTTGGGAACATGTTGTGGCAGTGACCTAAACAGACACCCATCCCTCCCTTTCCCATCATTCCTGAGGAGCTGGGATTTATTCCCTGTATTTCAGGCCCTGTGGCCTCACCTCTCATCCTTATTCTACTTCCTCACTTTTGTCCTCTGAAGGGGGAGCATATAGGTCACTGCAGTAAAGGGTCCTGCAGAGGTCACAGCCTGGTGGTGGTGGCAGTGATGTGGCAGTGGCAGTGATGTGGCAGGAAGCAAGGACACCAGGCTCCCGTGCCCTGTGTGGCCCCTAGGAGAGCATGTCCCTGTTCTGATCCACAGTAGAAGGAGGCAATGTGAGTGTCAAAGTCAGAATTATGTCTTTTCCAGTTTTTCCTCATTATCAAACACATTGATGCTGAACTCTCATTGTGTTTGGATATGCAATCACCAGGGACTTCAGCAAAACTCAAACACCAAATCATCCGTTGAAAAATGAAACAGTTTATCCAACCACATTCCATTTAGTCACCTCTAGGTCCACTCCTGGCACCATTCTCATTGCTCTCAGTCTGGGTTCCACGGAACCTTCTCATCATAGGACAAATCGTATTTGAATAAGTCCAGTATCAGGTGTTATAATTTCAAAATGAGGTGTCCACCAGAAGCTTACGTGTGAGACAATGAAAAAGTTTTGGTGTATACAGATTGGGATGTAAGAACCTTAACATAAACAGTTCCTTAATCCACCAATATGGATAAACTGAGGGGTAACTCTAGACAGGTAGAAGTTGGTTAGAAGAAGTAGGTGACTGAGGGCATGCCTTTGGGGCTTATACTTTGTGACTGGTGCTTGCTCTCTCTCCTACCCGGTGGCCATGTTCTGAACTGGATACTTCCACCACATACTTCTGCTATGATGTTATGCCTCATCTTGGGCCTGCCACCCGCTGTGCACATAGGTCGTTATTACCTTCTTGAACCTGATCAATCAAAAATGGAAAGAGCTCATCTCCTTCCAGCCTCCTGGCCTGTCATGAACATCCAGAGGCTTGGGAAGCATTGGGCTCTGCCTCCTGCAGCAAGAGGGCATGGGCTGAGTGACACACCCCCCTCAGATAGGAGAGAGCTCTCGGGGCCCCTGCCTCCACTACCCCCTTTCCTCTAGACCCAGGTCTCGCTCACATGTGAACTGGGTTCCCCAGAGAGTTTGCAGTGCATGAGTCTTGACTTGCTCAGCACTTCAGCAAGCTTCTGACCCTGGCCCCATCTCAGGCAGCTTGTGAAAGACCAAAGGACCAGCCATGGACCAGCTATAGCCAAACTGCTCTGCATCCCTATGACACTCCACACTGGAGCAATTCAGATGCACAGCGTGGTCCCTAGGGAATGGTGCCTCTTAACCACAGCAGCTCCTACTGGGCTGTGATTTGTGACTACACTGTGGCACCTTGCAAGGAAGACACACACCGGGTCAGCAGCACCTCACAGGATGAGAACCTCAACACCCACATCCTCTATCCTCAGAGCTCAGAGGCATCACAAGGTCATAGCCAGCCTGCCAGGCTGCATGTGAGAAAGGGGGCTCCTTGTGCACAGACCCACTCAGCAGAAGCCAGCCTGGCTTTCTATGGCTGTTTCTCAATGGGACCTGGGAATGGACCAAGGAGAACTCACAGAGTCTGGTGGGGACACAGCCCATCCAGGAGGACAGGTTGTGTTGTGCCCTCTCATACCCTGATCCCTCCACCCACAGTGTCCCTTCCTGTAGAGAAGGCTGGCCTCACAACCATCACCAGCCAAGGGCAGAACTTCCAGAGTCACAGCAGTCTGGGGGAAGGTGGAACAGGTAGGCAAGTCTGCCCCAAGTCCACGGCAACCTCTCTCGGCCTGCTCTAAATGTTCTCATTTCTTTCCTCAGAAAAGAATCCAGCAGTTTCTCCATTTTTGTCCTAAGAAACCATGGCTTCCTCACTCTGTCTCAGGACATCAGCGTTCAGAGCTCTATCCTGAGTCCTGGGCTAGCATCCCTCCTTCATCACTAAGGAGATTTCACAAAAAAAAGTAGAGTTCTGTTCCTGGGCAGAGAGCTTGGAGATGTCCCTGATGTCAAGAATTGAGCCCCTCACATCCCAGCCCCCAGCCCAGGGGCACATCAAAATGTGTGAAGGAAAGACTGACCAACTGCCCTGAAATCTCAGCATTGCACACTCACCAAGCACAGGGGCAGGAGTGTCTTCCTGTTCAACACGGCAGGCTGACCACATGATAAACTTCCTTGTCCTCCCTCAAGATCTCATTGATGTAAGACTAAAGGTATGCAAAAGTAGAAAGCTCTTGACCAAAAGGAGCCCCCAGTGACAAAGAGAAAATTCCTTTCTGGATCAATAGAAACTGGTTTTGGAAGCAACACTCTGAACAATGCACTGCTGCTGAAGTGGGGGCCCTGCTCCAGGAGAGACTGTGGGTGCCATATCCCGATAACGTGCAGACACTTGCACATGATCAGGTATTACACATGTCACTCGGGATGTATCTTGTTAACTTTACTCATCACCAATACCTATCCATGCAAAGTGTGGGAGCCTGAGGTGCTGCTTGTTCCTCTCTGAGGAGGGGATAGTCAACACCCGCACCACCCAAAACCCTGTCTTGACAGGTATAATGTCCTAATCTCCATGGAAATGTGATGGCCCCTTACCCCCAGGGGCTGCAGAGCACTCAAAATGTGGCTACTGCCACTGAGTAACTAAAATTTTATTTAACTTTAGTTGATTCCAATTGTAATAGCCAAAGATAACTAGTGGCTGCTAAATTGGATAGTGCAGATGCTACAGTACAATTAAATGGCACCTCTTACAGAATGGACACAGCTGTCATGGTGGTAGTACTAGTGATGTTGGTAACAGTAACAAAGTAATGGCTCCAATCACTAACCTGTTTTTACCATAAAATCATCCCCCTAATCATGGTGAGGTGTTTTAAAACTAGTACCTTGTGGTGGTTGATGGTTTCTGAAGTGCAAGAATCTCACATTAGATTTCTTGCCTCCTCTTAGTAGAAGTGAATGGGGTACTTGACATCACACTGCAGAGTCCATGGGACCCTTTTGCATATGGGACAACCCAGGCAGACCTGCTGTAGGCACAGTTTCAGCAGAGGGGGAGTTCAGAGAGGAACTGAACGGCTTCACTTGGCTTGAGCACATACATCTCCCAGGTCCCCAGCTGCTGGAGTCAGCCAAGGCAGGATGGCCCTGTGTCTACCCTCTGCCCTGGGCTCACCTGTTTTTTTTTTTTGCTTAGTTGTGGATAGGTCTTTAACTTTTTTTATTTATAAATGGTGCTGAGAATGGAACACAAGGCCTCTGACATGCAAGGCAAATGTGCTATGGCTGAGCTACACTCCCAGCCAATGTGGCAACTTTTTGAAAAAAGTGTCAGAGATATAATTATATAGGAATATGTATACAGATATGTAAAAGTATTTTTAAGAAATAAAACACTAGAGGGACAGGGGATGTAGCTCAGCGGTAGAGTGCTCAACTGGTATAGGAGAGGCCCTGGGTTTGATCCTCAGCACCACCTCAAAATAAATCAATAAAATAAAGGCATTGTGTCCAAATACACTCCCTCAAAAAAACCTAGTAAAAATATATTTTATATATGCATGTAAAATGATTACAGTGGACCACTTCTTGGCAAAATTAAAAAATTAGCCACAGTACCAATGAATGACTCAATTAAATTGAAATTCTTGGACTAAAGGTAGGCATGCCCTTTAAATTTTGGCATATTTTCTGAAACTTCTCTGCAGAAGAGGTATGACAATTTTGTATTGCAATTATCAGAACTTGAAAATTCCATTTTCCAACACTGTTAACATTAGATTTTCTCACTATCTTGATTCTTTGTATTTGATAGGCAAACACACACATGTACTTTATGTTTCCTTTGGATTCCTCTATTGTGATTTGGATTACTAAATTTTTGGTATGTCATCTTTTATAAACAGCAGATACTGGGTTTTACCACTTTTGTAGGCTCTTTGTTTCTCCCTATTGACTTGTAGGAGGTCCCTATGTTATAAGCTCTCGGAAGCAGGGCAGATACCCACAGAAACATCACCAAAAAACTGTTTTCTAGCAATTGGCCACAGTTTCGCCTCTTGCAGAGAGCTCTTTGCCAGCTTGACCTGAGAACTTCCTGTTATCTGGCCTCTCAAAACTTGCACCACCTCCCAATCACCTTGCCCTGTGGACCAAGCCTTGAACATAGGTTGCCTTGAGAATCTTCAACATCCCAACCACAGATACCCTTCACTGAGTGCAGTGAATCATGTAAGCTCTGTTCCCAGGGGAGAGAAAGTCCATATCGCTGTGACAGTTTCCTATAAATAGGTGTCTGCAACTCTGCATATTTCAACATTCACTATTATGTGGTCAAATGTAAATCCTGGAGAAAGTTATGGGGATTTTGCGGAATGGTTTTCATTAACTCAGAAAGGAAAGATAGGAAATAAAAATAATTACTAAAATTTAATCATTTGTTAATAAATAATAAATCTAATTATTGAATAATTATTGAAGTTTCATAAAGGGAAGTATCGCGAAGTCTATAAAAAATGACTTCATTCCATAACTGCCTTTGAGAAGATGAAGAGTAGCGGTAGTATTTCTAGCACTAAGACAAATTCGCCACTGGGATGTAATTGAGAGAGGGCTTCTTTCCACTTGATATATTTTGTATGAATATTCACTGACCTGTGTTGTTTGGTTTTCTGGCATTCCCTCTTATTTGGATTCAGACTTGCCCAGGGCTACCCTGGAATAGGCCATATTCATGCCAGAAAGACAGATTACTAAACCCCAGTTAGGATATGTAAATGATACACATATCTTTCAGTTCATAAGATTCTCATTTTATCTGTAGACACTAAAAATTGTTGAACCATCTCTAGGAAATTTCCAGTTTCCAGGAAAGGAAGATGCAGTCCTTCCTCTCATTCTGTCTGTCTCCCTGGCTGTGGAGTCTGTATGTGTTCAGGGGATTTTCAGATATTTGACAAGGGCCCAAATTCCCATGATTGTTCAAAGCAAAGGCCTTATAGGAATTGTGCCCTGTTCTCATTAACCATGCAAGGATACTCCTAGGAAATTTGTATCAGCATAAAGGGACAGTTATGAAAAGAGTGTGAAGCGATAGATTCTTTATTCATTGGTAAATTTTTCTATGATTTTTATTCTCTTTTATATTAAGTGGAACTTACCTGAACTGTCAGTTAAAAATGAGAAACAATGCCACTAAAGCCTAGAGTAGTCAGCTCTTTGCTGCTCTGAGGACAAGATCTGATCAGAATGATTTAAGGGGAGGAAAAAAAGTTTCTTTGGGGGCTCACGCATTCAGAGGTCTCAGGCCATTGAGAGCAGACTCCATTCTTTGCAACCTCAGAAGAGGCTGAACATCATGGCAGGAGAGTGTGGCAGAGGGAAGTAGATGACATGATCATCAAGAAGCCGAGAAAGAGATTTCCACTTTCCACCTACAGGTACACAGCCCACAGCCTTGACCCCCAAGACAAACCTTCTCCACCTGAATCCCACCTGCCTTCAGTTACCAGCCAACTGATCCCAGCAGGTGAGGAGTTCACACATTGGGTGAAGGCTCTTGACACCCTATTAACTTCTACTATCCAAAGATTCAAAGGAATATTAACAAGAAGAGAAAACAGCCTCCTCCACCCAACACTACACAGCATGGTTGGAAAATATCCAACAGAACCACAAAAGGCTCTAAGGATGTATCCCAAGAGTTGTGACTGGATGAATATGTTACAAAGAAGCCACCTTTGTCAATACCTGCCATGGCCACTCAGTCAAATGAGAACAACTAAGATATTCCTGCACCATCTCTTCCTAATTTTCTCAAAGAAACATCAAATGGTACAAATGCTAAACAGAGGAAAGGGAGAAAAGGCAGATCCAAGGACCAGCTCTCTTTTGTCATCAACTCTGGGTGGCCTAGCTCCCATGGAATTTGACTTGCCTGCTGAACAACCAGTATTAGGCCACCTAATTTGATATTCAGCCAGGGCCTGCCTCAGAAAGGTACTACAGAGCAAATACAGGTGCAGGTTCTCCTTTGATTTCATGCCCTGGAACAATTGTGAGTATCCTTTCTTCCTCAAGAAGAGGCAGATAATAGCCCACCCTCAGTGGACAGCTAATCCTGGATACCTTATGTGGTAACAGTGAAAAAAAAAAAAAAAGAAAAGAAGGGCAACAAAAGGCTTACTGAACCTTGATCCCTTCAGATGATCCAATTTTCTGCAACCCATACAAGGGATCATGCCAAGGACGTGGACTTTGCAGATATTCACTGTCCCCAAACCTCTCAACATGCACTCCACTCCAAAATCCTCTCACCCTGGTTTGGATTCTTGTCAGGAAAATGCCTGAGTGTGTAAACCCATGCTGCCGGGAAATGACTGCAGAGCAGGGGAAAGTCCAGCACTCAGAGTGGAAGGAAGCCTCCAGCATCCATCCACTTCCAAGTCAAAGGCCTGGAGATTCTAGGCTCTGGCAGGAGATTGCACTTGTTTGTGTCCCCTGTGGGTCTCTCTGGGCCTTGCGCACCAGGGGTCCCACTTGGTGCTGCTATGCCCTCCTGGCAGCTCTCCAAATATCTTCCAGTGTCAGGGACAGGTGGACTGCCAGCGTATTGACGTTAGCGAGAACGGGTCAGCAGAGGAGCTTTCATTCCTGGCGGCATCCCAGGAAGATCCAACCCAAGCAGCAGCTCAGCGGTCATGTTAGGAGGGGAGACCTTGGCACGAAACCCCAAGAAGGCATGTTCTGTGCAACACATGCGGCCCCAACTTCTTCAGTCCCTGAAAGTGGAGCGTGGTTCTGCTGGTGGCCTGTCCAAAGTGCCCTCAGGGCAATCCTGCTCTTTCGAGTGCCCTGGACCCAGCAGCTGTCACTGACCTGCTGGCACGACCCTGCAGTACCGCTAGGCGGCGCCGTCCGCGGTTAGTCGCACCAGGCAGGCAGAGCGTCCTGCAATCTCTTATCCCAGAGCCAGCACTGGGGGCTCCACAGGTGCAGCGAACCTGGGAGGGCCGGAGGGCTGGTGAGCACCAGGAGGACGCAAGGATCATCCCAGGTAGCACCAGCTCCAGCAGCCTTGCTCTCCTGTCCTGTTCCTCCAGGGCCTGACTCCACTGACAGTTGGCCCAGTCAGAGAGCAGCTACTAGGGACAGCTGAGGGCAATTATGCATCCAAGGCAGCTTGGCAGGTTGGGGGAACATGGAGGTCAATAACATGCCACTAACTCTGGCTGCCCTTCTGTTCCTAGAAAACCAATCTAGGAGATTGAGATCGCTGCACCAGGGGCAGAATGTAGGTTAAGGGCAGGTGCAGGTGGGCCCCTTGTTTTCTAGGGAGGGCAGCAAGGGAGGGAGTCCCTGAACATGGGTGTCAGAGGGAAGGAACAAGAGAGCAAGGGAGCTTCCAGCGCACTGCACCATCTGCACCAGCCAGGCCCTACTATGGCGACAGCGGCTGTAGTACCTTCAGCAGCAGCTGCTGCTGCTGCTGCCAGGCACCAGGTCCAGTCCAGAAATCCTTTGGGCCCTACTGGCTAGATATTTCTGCAGAGGCAGAAATATCTAGCCAGTAGGCCTGAACTTGAGGGTTCTTCCTCTTGGCGTGCCTCTTGGCTCTAGACATAAAGCCCTCTGAGACAATGCAGGGGGTTCTTGGGGCAATCCCTGGATGAAGAGATTTCACCAGAGTGTCACAGCCCCTGCCAAAAAGATGCTTCACAAAGGTCTGTGGCATGAGCGCATCAAGTGACCTGTAGGAACCTTATTATCAGGCTCAACCAGGGCTTCCCGTCAATTTCACACATCAGCCTTGGTAGAGGAGTGGAAATGTAGACGTTTCTAAAGTTGGATATTAAAAATGGGGAGATCAACATTTTTCTGTGGAGCCCTGAATCCAGAAAGGAGTCGGGGATGAGAGGATGGTATTTATCTCACAGACACTGAAAGAAGTCGGTATTGATTTGCCTCTGACAAATACCAGTAGCGTCATCAGCTTCAATATACCATCAGCAAGAAGTACGGGCAGAAGATTCTGAAGCAAAAATCGTAATAGACAAGACTTCAACTTCCACAGAATATAAGGCTCTTGCAAGTTCGGAGCCATTTCTTCTTGATTGCAGTGAACAGCAGATCACACATGTGCTAATGTTGCTTTTCTGAGAGAAGATGGAAGAGGGAAGACTTTTCTGGCAGAATAGGACCTTCACCTAACTTCCAAATCAGAAAACAACCATTCTATGAGTCAGCTTTTCATCACTGGAATGAAATACCTGAGGCAACTGACATATAAAGACAAAATGTTTCTTTTTCTTATGATTCTGCATGTTCTAACCCAAGCACTAAGGATCCTTTGTGTTGCTCCTGTAGAAAGGGAAGCACAGCATGATGTAAGCACGTGGCAGAGCAAGCTGCTCTCCTCATGAGCTAGGAAGCCCTGGAGCACAGGCCGGGCCTACAGTCTCCTCTGGGGGAAATGCACAGTGACCTGAGAACTTCCCATTACCCCGATCTCCCCAGACTTGCACTGCCTCCCAATCACACTGCCCTGTTAATCAAGCCTTTAACATATGTGCGTGGAGAGTCTTCAACATCCCAACCAAAGCTACCCTTCACTGAGTGCAGTTAATCATGAAGCCCTGTTCCTAGGGGAGAGAAAGTAAATATCATGGTGACAGTTTCCTACTCACAGGTGTCTTCAACTCTATGTACTTCAATATTCACTATTATGTTGTCAAATGGAAATCCTGGAGAAAGTTCTGGAGATTTTTGTGAAATTCTTTTCGTGAACTCAGAAAAGAAAGATAGGACTTAAAAACAATTATTAAATTTAATCATTAATTAATAATTAAATGAACTTACTTATTCAATAGTTATTGAAGCTTCAAATAGAGAATTTCAGAGAAGACTATAAAAAATAAATGAATTCCACAACTGCCTTCATTAAGATGAAGAACAGCGGTAGTCCTTCTAGAACGAAGACAAATTTGCAACTGTGATGCCATATGAAGAGGACTTCTTTTCACTTTATATGTTTTGTATTAATATTCACTGTCCTGTGTTACTTTGTTACCTGGCATTCCCTCTTATTTGGATTCAGACTTGCCCAATGCTTCCCTAGAGTAGGAAATATTCATACCAGAAATACAAATCAATAAACTCCAGGAAGTACATGCAAAGGATCCACATATCTTTCAGTTCATAAGATGTTCATTTTATCTACACACATGAACAATCATTGAAATATCTCTATCAAAGTTCATCTTTCCAGGGAAGGAAGATGCAGTCCTTCCTGTGATTGTCTGTCTCCCTACCTGTGGAGTCTGTGTCTGTTCGGGGGATTTTCAAATATTTGACAAGGGCCAGAATTCCTTTGATTGTTCAAAGCCAAGTCATTTCTAAGTGTGCCCAGTTTTCAATAACCATATAATAATACTCCTAGGAAATTTGTACCATCATAAAGGGACAGTTATCAAAAGAGTGATAAGCAATAAAGACTTTCTTAATTGGTAAATTTTTGTATAATTTTTTTATATAGTATCAAAGTGAGCTTACCAAAACTGGAAGTTAAAAATGAGTAACAATACAAGTGAAGCCTAGATTTGTCAGCTTTTTCGCTACAGTGAAGACCCAATCTGATCAGAATTATCTTAGGGGAGCAAAGTTTATTTGGGGGCTCATGAGTTCAGAGGTCTCAGTCCATAGAGAGCAGGCTCCATTCTTTGGAACCTAAGGTGAGACAGAATATCATGGCAGAAGAGTGTGGCAGAGGGAAGTAGCTGACAGGATGATCAAGAAGCAGAGAAAGAGATTTCTACTTTTTACTTACAGATAGATAGCCCACAGCCTTGACCAAAAAGACAGACCTCCTCCAGGTCTGGAGGCACCCTGCTTGCCTTCAGTTAGCTTCCAACCGATCCAAACAGGTGAGCAATTCACAGATTGGGTTAAGGCTCTTGATGCCCAATTAACTTCTACTCTCCAAGGATTCAAAGAAGTATTTACCAGAAGAGAAAACAGCCTCTGAAACCCAACACAGCATGTTTGGAAAGTATAAAAAACAAAAACAAAAAAGACAATAAAAATGTATCCAAAGAGTTGTGACCAGATGAATAGCTTACAAATCAGCCACCTTTGTCAATACCTGCCATGGCTGCTCACTCAAATGAGAACAACTAAGATATCCCTGCACCAGCTCTTCCTCATTTTCTCAAAGAAACATCAAATGGTACAAATGCTAAACAGAGAAAAGGGAGAAAAGGCAGTGCCAAGGACCAGCTCTCTTTTTTCATCACCTCTAGCTTGCTCAGCTCACATGGAATTTGACTTCCATGCTGACAACTAGTATTAGGCCACCTAATTATACATTCAGCCAGGGAGCCTGCCTCAGAAAGGTACTATAGAACAAATTCGGGTGCAAGTTCTCCTTTGATTTCAGGCCTTGGAATAATTGTGAGCATCCTTTCTTCTTCAAGAATAGGCAGACTAACACCCCACCCTCGGTGGACAATCGTACCTGGACACAATATGTGGGAACAAAAAAGAAAGAAAAAAGAAAAGAACAGAAAAGACAAGAGAGAACGACAAAGAGGCTCATGAACTTTGATCCTCCAGATGCTCCGATTTTCGGCAACCCACACAAGGAATCATGGCGATGACTTGATTTCCAGACAGTCACTGTCCTCAAACATCTCAAACATCTTCTTCTGCCTATTCTTGAAGAAGAAAGGATGCTCACAATTATTGCAAGGCATGAACTCAATGCACTCCACTCAAAAATCCTCTCACCCTAGTTTCAATTCTTGTGAAGGAAGTGCCGAAGTATTTGAACAATACTCCTGTGAAATGACTGCAGAGCACGGGGAAAGTCCGGCACACAGAAAGGAAGTGTCTCACATCCATCCACTTTGGAGTCAAAGGCCTGGAGATCCTAGGCTCTGGCAGAAGAGTGCACTGGTGTGTGTCCTCCATGGGACTTTCTGGGCTTTGCGTGCCAAGGGTCCCCCTTGGTGGCTGCTATGCCATCCTGGCTGCTCTCGACATACTTGCGGGTGTCACAGGACAGGCGGACTGACAGCCCAATGACGTCACCGTGTGCCAGTCATCCTAGGGGCTTCCTGACCTGGTGGCATCCCAGGAAGATCCAACACAAGCAGCAGCTCAGTGGTCACGTTAGGAGGGGAGACCTTAGGACCGAACCCCATGAGGGCATGTTCTTTTCAGCACAAGCGGCCCCAACTCCTTCAGCCCCTGCAAGTGCAGAGTGGTTCTCCTGGTGGCCTGTCTAATGTGCCCTCTGGGCACTCCTGCTCCTTCCAGGGCCCTGGACCCAGCTGTCACTAGCCTGCCAGCACCACCCTGAAGTACCGCTAGGCGGCGCTGCCTGCAGTTGGTCGCACCAGGCAGGCCTAGTGCCAGAACACCCTGCCTCCTGGCGCCAGCCCACTCTGGACTCTGCAGGTGCAGCGGACCTGGGAGGGCTGGAGGGCTGGCGAGCACTAGGAGGACGCGAGGATCAACACAGGTAGCACCAGCCCCAGCGGCATTGCCCTCCCATCCTGCTCCTCCAGGTCCTGGCCCCGCTGAAAGTTGGCCCAGTCAGCGAATTTGCCTGGGTTCCCAGCAGCCCTAGGGAGCAGCCACTGTGGACACATGAGGGCAGTGGAGCATCCAAAGCAGCTGGGCGGGTTATGGGAACTTTGAGCTCCACCACCTCCTTCCACCGGGTGCCCCTCCATTCCTAGAAAGCCAAATCTGGAGATCATTGCAACCTGGACAGAATGAAGGCTAAGGGCAGGTGGGTGGATCTGTTGCTTTTTAGTGAGGGCAGCAGGGAGAGAGTACCTGAACATGGGCGACAGAGGGAAGGAGCATGGGAGCTTCCAGCATGGTGCACCCTCTGCACCAGCCAGGCCCACTTTGGCGGCTGCAGCTGCTGCTGCTACTTTTGCTGCTGCCCGGCACCAAGTCCAGTCCAGAAATCCTCTGGGCCCAACTGTCCAACGGTCCCTTCCATTTACCCGCAGCTGCAGAGATATCTAGCCAGTTGGGATGAACCTGAGGCTTCCTCCTCTTGGCCTGACTCTAGTCTCTCAGACACAAAGCCCTCTGAGACAATGCCCCAGGTTCTTGGGGCAACCCCTGGAGGAAGACATTTCACTGGAGCCTCACAGCCCCTGCCACAATGATGCTCCAAAAAGTCTGTGGGATGAGTGAACCAAGTGCCTGATTGTAACCTGATAATCAGGCTCAACCAGTGCTGCCTGTCATTTTCACACATCAGCCTTGCTAGAGGAGTGGAAATGTAGAAGTTTCTAAAGTTGCATATTAGTAAAAGGGGGAGAGCTCAAAACTTTTCTGTGGAGCACTAAATCCAGAAAGGAGTTGGTAATGAGAGGATGGTGTTTATTTCACAGACACTGAAAGAAATGTAGCTGGTACTGATTTGCCTCTGACAAATAGCAGTAGCATCACCAGCTTCAAGATATCATAAGCAAGAAGCACAGGCGGAAGATTTTGAGGCAAAAAAAAAGAATGGAAAGAATTCAACTTCCATAGAACATAAGGCTCTTGCAGGTTCTGAGCCATTTCTTGCTGATTGCTGCACACAGTAGATCACTCATGTACTAATTTTGCTTTTCTAGTGGAAGACCTAAGAGGGAAGACATTCCTGACAGAATAGAACCTTCACCCAACTGTAAAATAATAAATCAACTGTTCTATTAGTCAGCTTCCCATGACTTTAATGAAATACCGGAGATAACTGGCATTTATAGACAAAATGTTTATTTTTCTTATGATTCTGGATGTTCTAACCCAAGAATTAAGGACTCCTGTTTTGCCCCTCTAGAAAGGGAATCACAATGAGATTTAAGCACATGGCAGAGCAAGCTGCTCTCCTCATGGGCTAGGAAGCACTAGAGCACAGGCCTGGCCTACAATCTCCTCTGGGGAAATGCACTGTGACCTGAGAACTTCCCAATACCCTGACCTCTCAAAACTTGCACTGCCTCGCAATCACACTGCCCTGTGTACCAAGCCTTTAACATATGTTCCTTGAGATACTTCAACATCCCAACCACAGCTACCCTTCACTGAGTGTCATTGATTAATCATGAAGCCTTGTTCCTAGGGAAGAGAAAGTAAATCCCACTGTGACAGTTTTCTACTAGTAGGTGTCTTCAACTCTATGTATTTCAACATTCATTATTATGTTGTCAAATGGAAGTCCTGGAGAACGTTCTGGAGATTTTGTGAAATTGTTTTCATTAACTCATAAGAAAGAAGTAAATAAATGTATTTGAAATGTGGAACATTAGTGTAACGTTATACTCTCAGTTGGAATCTGGCTCATTAAGCTTTTTGGTTTATAACAGAGTTCTTTGAAAATACTGTGGGATACTATCTGCAATTCTGATTTTCTCTATTAGTTTTTAGTTCTATCTACTTAGTCCTCGTAAAAGTATGCATAATTTCTTTTTTTCAAATATCTGTGTTCTTCTAAGAACTCAGAGAGAGAGCTGGGGATGTGGCTCAAGTGGTAGCGCGCTCGCCTGGCATGCGTGCGGCCCGGGTTCATTTCTCAGCACCACATACAAACAAAGATTTTGTGTCTGCCAATAACTAAAAAATAAATATTAAAATTCTCTCTCTCTCTCACTCTCTCTCTTTAAAAAAAATATTTATAAAAAAAAAAAGAACTCAGAAAGATAAGGTGATGGAGCCCATACCCTTTGTCTCCTTGAACAAGAAGAAACTTCTCTCAGAAGGCTTTTGGCAGGAATTGCCCATGTTCAAAAGCTCTTAATCCAAACATTGACTGAGTTTCACCAAAATCAAAGTACACAGCTGGTTTATTAAATCATCAGAAAGTTTAAACCAAAGTTGTGCCTGATAAAAAGATCATTTCTCTCTGGGCTGTATGAAACTTCAGTCTTCAAGTATATTTTGTGGCTTTGTATTCTCTATTTGAGGCTTTTGTCTTACATATGTAAGATTTTGAAAACTAGTTCTAACTGGGCATCTTTCCATAGTGACATCTGCCCTCTGTAAGCCTTTGTGCTTTTATTCCATAAGTTCTAAATAAAAATGTTTTTGGCCATTGAGCTGAAACTTTGAAAATTTTTTTTTCAGTGAGGAAGCTCGAAGTTTGATGAGAAAACAACTTATTTATATTGCCAGGTCCGAGACAGCTCCCCTCTCTGGTTCCCTCCTCTAACCGCCCAGCAGGGCAGCAAGGATTACTCAGGGCTAGCAGGAGAGAGAGAGTATTATTTGCTTCTTATATTCCAAGCAGAGTTGATATTTCAGTTATTGCCCATTTCATTTTACTTAGATTCTGTATACTTTTAAATCTTATAAAATATTATGATCTATAAATAACATTTTTTCTAAATTTGTGAAAATCAAATGTGCCACTTACTCATTTCTTCCAAATTGTACTGACAACATTAAATTAGATTTGGCCTGAGGATGCCTTCACACTGAGTCCTTGGTGAAAACTACAATACAATTTAGTAGTTTGACTGACAGCCTTTTTTCTTGAATAGCTGCTTAGCTTGTCCTTTGCAGAGTTGTCATGAATTAAGTTTCCTTTGTAAACAATGAAAGGGTTTTTTGCCTCATTTCAGTTCATAAGTAGTGCCCCATGGCACTGCACACAATAACTCTTTGGACATTTTTTGATTGTAAGGGCTGCCAGGGAATCTACTCTTTTGTTATTGTTTTTTTTAATTTTTGTTTTCCTGCCTGTTCAGATAAATTCTACTGAATTTAAATTAAAGTTTTTTTTTCCTTTGGAAATCAACTATGGGATACAAACCAAGAGCTTATTCATCTTAAAATAATGAGGAGGGTGTGATTTATGTTGATTCTCTATTTCCATTTTTAAAACATTACAGATTGGGAGTCTGGGTAGAGCTGACCAGAGTTGGCACTGCTTAAACAGCCCTGCACTCAGCTGTGGGACAGGCACAGAACTACCTTCTGGGTGGGTCACTGGTTTGATATAAGGAAATTCCCCCACTCAATCCCATACCACTCTAGTAGTTAGGACCCAGCTCTCCCATAATGTCCCTGATCACTATTGCAGCATAGGAAGTGTGCACACTTTGCAGTCTCCTGGGGGGTTGGAAAGCTAAGCTATTGCTCTGAGAGGGTATAGGAGCCTGGCCACAGTGAACTTTTCTGCCCAGTGGCAGACCTGCTCACCCAGGTAACACCAAGCTGGCCTCCTCCTCCTAACACCTCAGAGTCACCCTCCTCACTTTTGTGCCTGAGATTCCCAGAGGCAGAAGCCAGAGCTCACCTCCTGAGGATGCTGTGGACCCCACTCAGGTCAACCAGCCTGAACCCTACCTCTCAGCCTGGCAGTGGCCTTTGTGGCTCCCAAAGCCAGGCACTCTCTCCCCTCCACAAGTACAGACAAGCACATGCTGCTGAGAGCTGCAGGTAGAAAAGGATCAAACTAGGCCTGGAGACAAGTTTGTGCAAGGCAGACAGAGGCATCAGGATTGGAAACGGGTGTTGGGAGCAAAGGGGCACACACACACCGAATAGCACTTAAATACTGTCCCTGTCCCCAACCCCACACCTCTCCATGTCCCATGCACCTGGCATACTGGCCAAAACAGGTGACTTTTAGTGCATCTCCTGGACAAACTTCAGGGTTCTCAAGGGGCATGGTCAGCTGTTTCTTCTTTTACCCTTGTTCATTCTGGAGACCTGAGCAGACGGGAAGCTCCTTTTATTTCTGATCCCTTCTCTAGGGGCTGAGTTCATGGCCAACTTTGGCAAAAGCCACAAGCTTGACATAGAAGATAGAACATGATCCTGTTAGAGAGTCCCATCCCCTGCTACTGGTCTGCATGACCAAATAACACCCTCCAACCCCAACACTGTCTTCACCCTCTTCCCTGTTAATGACCTAAGTAGTCTGCCCTCCATGGGGGTTCACCTAGACTAAGTGGGAACATGTCCCAGGGTCAGGAGGGTGGTGACTCCATCTGTGCCCAAAGCCTTCTCATAACTATAGGGACAAGGAGGAGAGCCAATGAGGATAGCACAGGGGAGGAATCACAACTCCTCTCTCATCATGCGCTGCCTGGCTACTGGTGGCAGGGCAAACATGGGTGGCCTAGTGAGCACCTGTAAAGGTGGGTGCCAGATCCCTGCCAACAGACATCTCTCAGACCTCGACCCCCATGCCTTGCGGCTACATACAGGAGGCTGAGGTGGTGGAGGGAGGGCTGCCCACAAAGCCTGAAGGAACTACAAGAGAATGTGTTGTGAGCTATCTGCCCCTCTTTGCTGGCCTTGTCTGGACTTAGAGGGCTGCAGGTTGCTTTCCAAGCTCAGGATGCCTTACTCCAATCCCACTATCTTCACTTGTCCACAAGATTTTTATTAATGGCAGGTTTCTTTCTAGATTATTTGGGATAATTCTGGTGAGACCTCATTAATCTTCCACAGTCTGGTTTCAACTGCGCTCACAAATTTTTCTAACTTTGTTAAAAATTTTCAGGAAGCACACCTGTAATCCTAGTGTCTTGGAAGGCTGATGCAGGAGAATCACAAGTTCAAAGCCAGCCTCAGCAACTAAAAGAGTCCATAAGCAATGTAGGGAGGCCTTATCATAAAATAATATAGAAAAAAACAATCTGGGATGTGGCTTAGTGTCAAAGAACCTGTTGGGTCAATACCTGGTACAAACAAATAAACAAACAAAAAATATTTGAACATTGTCTATGGATAAAGTGTTGGATGGGGAGATTTTGACTTCAGGGTCATGTGGGATCTTCTTCACAAACTATGTTAACCTACTACCTAACAACACTTTCCACATTCCAGATGCAACCAAGTTCAATGTCCAAAACCAGGAGCCTGGAGATGGTAACCACAGGACCTGATTTCATTCCAAAGGCCTAATTCCAGGGGGAATCCAGGTTTAGAAATGAGTCTAAATTTGATCCTTCTATCACAGGTTAACTTGAAAGGGTGTGATAATGGGGGTTGGTCTACTTGCATTCCACCTCAGATTCCCCAGGGCATTGATGACCTCAAGGAACAAGGTTCTTCAGTCCAGGGACTTGACCTTCCACAGATGGCTGGCCTGACTATAGCCTGATGGATGTCATTCCTCTGCAAGAGAGTCACGACAGGAGTCTTTTTGCCCTACTTGCATGTGCTTCAGCCACAGAACTGTTTTTACCAGACTTACCTGGTCCCAGGCATGCAGGGTGGATTTTAACTTGTGCCATAGAGGGGTACATTGAGGCACATGGTCAGTGAGTGGCAGAAACAGGGAGACACTAGACCCAATGCAGTACCTCCAAGAGGCAGCACCTCTTGGGCTTCAGCAGTGGGAAGTTCTTGGCATGCATTGCCCAGGAAGCTCAGCACCCTGTGGAGTGAGCACAACATTGGAAGGAGAAGGTGCTGGCAGATGTAAAAATGAGTAATGTGAGGGGCGTTCTCTTACCTCTGTGAGCTCCAGTGTCTGTGTGGGTGTCATGGAATTCCCCTTTTGTAGACCAAGTAATAAATGCTTCTTTGAAGGAGCAGTGTATGGGGACATCGTATAACCTTCAGGTGGCTGTTGCATGAGAGGACTCTGCAACTGCCCACTTTTACCTCCCGAACTCAAACCTGATCCTGGCTCTCTTAGTACCCAGGTATGTCGAATATTATACTATCCTTCTCTTGATGTCCTTTTCCTTGACTTCACTACCTGGTAGTACCTAGCATGAGATATCATAAGGCAGAGACTCTGCTGACTGTTATTACTTGAGGTCCCAGGAACCCTGTCCTCTGCTGGCACCTAGTGGGAAACTTGAGTTCCAAGGTCTTGAGTCAGACAAATGCAGGGTCTCTTTTCCTTCCTGCTCCCCTCCCCAACCTCTCTGTTTATTCTCTCCTCTTCCCTTCCACTCCACCCAGGCTGCCATCTACCAGATGTGGCTGGCCTGGGGGCTGGATTATCTCCCTCCCTATCTGCCTGTAACCAGAAAAAAGACAGTCATCATGGGGATGGCTAGACCTGATGGTGTCTTAGGGCAGGGCCTGGGGCTGAGACTATAAGAACCAGACTATTGTGGTTGTTCTGAGGGGATCTTATACAGCAGAGTGCTAGGAGTTCCCCACAGGTCAGAGTAGACAGAACTGGAGGGCCAGGAGACCCCTTGACTCCAGGACCCTCCAGTTATGCCTAAGCTGTGTATCTCTAGGGATGTAGGCTCCTGTTGCAGTGAAAAGAAGAAGGGTGGGTCCACTTGGCTGGCAGTATCCCAGTGGGCACTTGGTACATAGCACTGGTGTAATGAGGATGGGCACAATTGGGTCTGACTTGGATATCAGGGGCTGGTATGGCTAGTAGGGTCAGCGGGGCCCTCAAATCTAGCTGACACATTGTCAGCCCTGCTGGGTTGGGAGGTGGTGCCCTGTGTGGGGAGACCACTGGCCATTTTCCCATGATCAAAGTGCAGCTACCCTCCTGTGGCAGTCATTTTTTGGCACTGGCAAGGAGTCCCGTGTTTGATGGTCCATGTGGCTGATTGTATGTCCTGAGTTTCAGGCTTTGGGCCCCTAAAGAGCTGAGAAGCCCTTAAATAGGGGAGTGGCCTGGGGCCTACATTTATGTATCTGGACATGGAGATGCTCTGCTGCCCCAACTTCTCAGATTTCAGGATGAGGCAGCCACAGTTTCCGAACATTCTTTCTCCCACACCCCCAGGACCTCTCCCACTGTTGCAGTTACCATTTCCTGGTGTCTGAAGACAAGTCATTATAAGGCTCTCCGTCTTCTCATATGGGCTGACCCCCTGGTACCAGAATCACCTTCCTCTCACACATTCCATTGCTGGTGCCCAGGGGACCAAGGAAGCTGCAAAGACAAATATGGCCAGGGTGGGTGGATCCTCTATATGCTGAAGGGGCAGCCTTGTTCTGAGAGGCTGAAAGGGGTTAGAACTCATCCCTGTATTTTTTTTCCCTAAACCACTTTGATGTTCTTGAAAGGACAACTGCCTTGGAGGGCAGGGATTCAGCTGTCACATTTGGATAGAGAACTGCCTATCAGCTGGAGTTCCAGAGCCACAGAGGAGAAAACAGATTGAAGAGCCCTGTGCTAGGTGATTCCAACCACTGAGAAGGGATACTAAGGCTGGTGAGAAAGAAGGTCAGTGGCTTCTCTGAACACCATCCTCAGACACTTGATGGGAGGGGTCAAAACGAGAGGCAGAGCTCCTAGGTAGCAACAGGTTCTCATCCACATGTTGACGCTGTGCTGGCAGCTAAAGGGATAGACAGAGCACAAAGGGTGATAAAGACCCAAACCACAGTGGAATGATCTTGAGGTCAGAAGTGGCTTCTGGGCTCATTGGCCAATTACTTGTCTTAAACAGAGACTGAAACCTATGTTATTTTCCAGGCCCCGATCTATACATATTCCCATATCCACCACCAAGTTTTGATGAGCAGAAGTGACCCAGTGAGCCCAGGACACAAAATGCATTAGCCAAGATACTCAGGCAGCATTCAGGAGAGAACATGCCATACAAGGGTGAGGATGAGGCCTTCATCTAAAAGGGGGAAGGGGGCAGTCAAATTTAAGAAATAAGAAAATGGGACTTAAAAAATTATTAGTCAAACCAGATGTTATGGTGCATTCCTTTAATCCCAACAATTCAGGGGCTGAGTCAGGAAGTTGCTGAGTTCTAGGGCAGCATCCCAAAAGTGAGAACCTGTCTTAAAACGAAAAGTAAAAAGCCTTCTGTAAAGCTCAGTGGAGAGCACCTTTGGATCTGTCTTCTGGTGGGAGAGATATTTGCAGCAGATACTTGTTATTATTCCAAATTTGCATAATGTCAGGCTCCACACATCACCATGAACAAATGAACTTCTTTTTTGACCTCTTATCAAAGAGCAGGGAAGATGTGTGAACAGAGACTAGAAACTATAAGAATTTATGTACAAGTTGGAGGTAAAAGGAAGGTCATAGAGGCAAAAAATGTGAGGGAATAGGAAGCCCCTCCAGCTAGCAATGAACTTCCTAGTCAGGCGGAAGGCTAGGAAACTGCCCAGAGCTCGGATCAATGAGGTTATCATAAAAACAGAGTGTGGGTTTTTTAGGGGTATAGAGTCAGGCACTCACGAAGATCTCCTCTGTGCTCTAGAGTGGATGTTTTAGATCCACAGTGTTTAATGCTGGGCTGCAGGCTTGAACCCAAGTTCTGGAATAGGCATTCCAAAACCAGCTTTCCCTCCATTCCTAGCAGTGCAGGTTCTAAGAACACTGCAGGCTTGAGATGAGAGCTGGCAAATTCTGAAGTGAAATCTTATACGCAACCCACCTGTGAGGAAGTCCAAGTGAGTCCTGAAGACTCTAAATCCTTGCAGTTCACCATAGGAAAGTCTGGCCACCTGTTGAGTGACGTGCCCAAGTGGATGTGGGGTGATATCATACACACAAGACCAGGCAGCCCATTGTTGATGGGTTGGTGTGTTTAAGCCCATACCCTGGGCTGAGCTTCCTGGATGGGTTACCCAAAATCAATATGTTATGCTGTCACTGCCTACCAGGGCCCCTATATATGGACTGAGAGGTGGCTCTAGAACTGCTGGGAGACTTGGTCCCTGTGCCTGCTGTGTACCCCAAGTGGTGGGAACTGGAATTGAGGCAATGCTGCCATTCTGATGCAGGTCCCTAGAAGCAGAAAGCAGCCCATGTTAATGTTCCAAAAATCTGGGGAGAGGCAGGAAGGAACTATGAGAGGACAGCCTAATAAGGAGGGTGGTATCCATAGGTTCCTCTGGTGCTGCAGGCTTTAACAATGATGGTGGAGACACTCTGCATGCCAGGTGGAAGGCCAGTACATAGTCCATAACTGGGATCGCTATAAGCAGGGCAGCATTGCGAAGGCAGATTCTCCATTGATCACCAGGAGGACCCCCGGATGAGAGCTGAGGTGTGGTTAGTGGGACAAAGGACTGGTTCAAATGGGGGTTGGGGTGGGAGACCAGAGGTGTTGAGGAACCAGTAGAGGCTGATGCCTTTGATGGCTGCCTATGCTGCCTAAGGTTGTGGACCAGGGGCATGGGCAGGAGCTGTCCTTGGAGGGTCCTCAGGCTGCACAGTGGGATGGTGATTCAGGTAAGCAGAGGACTTGGCTGTGTTGGTGGGAGAGATACTTGCAGTAGTTAAGTTCTGGCCAAGGCTATTGGGGTGCAGTTGAAATGGACTAGAGTAGGGCTTGGAAAGTAATGAAGAGAAGGAGAAAGAGGCAGAAAAAGATGAGAAGCAAGCTTAGGAGTAAAAGGAAGAGAAGCAAGAGAAGGACCAGGAGGAGCAGAAGGAGTAGGACCATTATGAGGTGGAACAATGGATGAGGAGGAAGAGGAGAAGGGGAATCAATGAACATGGGGTTTGGGGATTTCTTTCTCAATAGGCTTGGAGGGGAAAGGGACCAGGATATGAGGTGTGGGAAGGTGAAAATGAGAGATGCCACAGCTCACCTAAAGTGAGGAGGGGAGTGAAACAAAGTAGGGGTAAGTCCAACATTGGGACTGGGCCTCATGGGAGAAAAAGGATGGTGGTATGAAGCAGGGGAATCAAGGAAGGGAGTCCCCACTCATTATTACTTGGTGAGGGGGAAGGTAGATGGACAGACAGGTTCAGGGTAGAGACAGGTTCCAGGGATTCTGGAACTCCCACTGATTGCAGCAAGAATAGCTGGTATGTGGGAGGGGTCTTTGGGTGGGATCAGTGTGTTAGCATTCCCAGTATGGGCCCCAGGTGGGGCACAAGAATTGACAAGCACACTTGTGGTGGAAGCCTCCAGAACTTCATTTTTCCCCTCCAAGGCCTCCATATCATCCTCCACTTCTTCTTCTTTGCACCTGGAACCTCCCTCAGCAGGATGCCTAGGTCTTCCTCCAGACACAGGAGAGGCCTCTTAGCAGGTGAGAGCAGCCCACCTGGATAACAGTGTAGCCACAGTGACAGAGCTATAGGCATTGCCCTCTTTCTCTTTTCGGGCTTCCAGGTAGCAGTTCTGGCTGGAGGACAGCTCTCGGTTGGACCACAGGAATGCTTTTTGGCCACTCACTCCCTTGCATGAGGCCAGGGAGCCTGGAGAGCTGGGCAGATGATGTTTGTCCTGTCTTCCCTTGGCCCACGTTTCTGGAAGTGAGGGACACTTGGGGCCTGGCTTCGGGAGCACTGCTGCCTCTGCATCAGCCTGAGCCATGGGCAGCCCTCCTGCAGCAGGTCTATGGGAGCTGCAGATGACAAGAGAAGATCTTGGGAAAGTCCTGGGCCTTCTCTTGAAAGGTATTTCCCTCCCCAGGCACAGGACTGGGTTCCAGAGAACTGAGGTCTCCTTGGGTTCCACAGACTTTACTGATGTTTCTTTCTCTATTCTCAGGGCACCCGGTTCCAGATCCTCCTGCCTATCTGTTTTTGGGGGATACTCCTTCTCCTCCTCCTGGTGGACCACTAATCCTTCAGGCTACCCTTCGATTGTCTGTTATGCTTCTTCTGAATAATGAATAGGGTATTGAGCAGGTGTTATGGTCTGCACAGCCCAATGGACTTGCTCAACTAAGTCAGCAGTACTGGTCGGCAGTGGCAAAATTCTGGAAGGTCCAAATATCCGCGAGTTGGTGTAAGACAGCACTGGCTTTATTGGGGAGACATCCCAGGAAACCAGCAGCAGGATCCCCTGAGAGGAGGACAGCACTTGCAGGAGAGGACCTCTGAGGCAGCCAGCTGATCCAGGCCTGTGAAGACAGTGATCCTGGCAGAAGTGCTGGAGGCAATGCTAATGGCTGGTGCTGGAGCAGCAGGGTGATCCTGCTAAGGAGCAGAAACATTGAGGATCAGGCATGCCTTATCACCCAAAAGGGTTGGGCTGTGCAGCCTGCGAATGCACTTGCTCAGAAGATTGACCATTTAGAAAAGCTGGTGACTTCCCAGTAGACACCAGTGACAAGACCAAAGGAGCACAGATGGGACACCAGCTCCTCTGGAGAACTAAGGTGCACTGTTGAGTGTACCTATTGTAATGTCTGCCTTAATGCATGATGAAGAATGTGCTTGGGGCCAAGTCAGGTTTCTCAAAGGAAGGGCTCCAGGATAAGGAGCAAGGCCCAATGTCCATTGCTAGTCTGAGTTTAGAGCTCCTCAGGACTCTGTGTTGCTTCTTTTCTCACCAAATTCTTCTCATCTTTGAATTCAGAGTCTTACTCTGAGGCTGCTTTCCTATTGGTTATTTAGACATTATAGCACATCACTCCAAATAATACCCTGTATGGATTCTGCTTGACATGACTGTAGTCATCTGAATTCATCAATTACCCATCAAAACTGTCATCAATTACTCCAGAACAGCTCTACTCAGGTATTCCTCAATAATTTCCAGCATACAACAATTTTAAAAAACCATTAGAATGGACTGTGGAACATTCCAGCAGGAATATGGAGCCAGTAATGGTGCGTGATTCTGATATTAGCTTCAGGAAAAATTTGTACATTTTGATTTGGATATAGTCCCTTTATTCTAACCAATATATATACATATCTTTCTTTCTGAACAATATTGATGGAATCCAATATTCTTGCTGTTGCCTAGGACCACATTTCTCAGAGGTCTCAATCCATATTAGGCTGGCTGCTCTGTTCTGGGCCCAAGTTGATGCAGAACACCTCATGCTTCAGAGGTCTCAATCTATGGGAAGCCAGCTCCATCATTCTGGTTGTGAGATGAGGCAGAACATCATGGAAGAAGGGCATTTTGCAGGAAGCTTCTAAACTCACGGGTGCTATGAAGTAGAAAGAAAGGAGGACCAAATGACAAAATATAATCTCCAGGGACAGACCCCCAGTGACCTACTTTGTCCATCCATGCCCCACCTTCTCCATTTACCACCCAATGCAGTACTTCTTTAAAATTATTAATCCACCCAATGGATTTATTCATAGATTAGGGCAACAATCTCATAATGTAATAATTTCAACTCTGAGCACTCTTGCATTATCTCCCTTGAGCTTCTAAAGTACAACTCCAAAATTTCATATGCCACCCATGATCCACAAAGGAGATGAACATCTCACCATGGAAAATACATTCATTGAATCTCTAGGAGAGGCTCAAATATAAACAGATCTACCATTGCCTAAAACTGCAATTCCAAAGTCTCTTCTGAGATTCTAATTAAACTCTTGGTTATTAGCTTCTATAGGAATCAAAATTGATTTATGTGTATCCAATATAGAGTCCATGGAGTAAGTATGTCCTTTCCAAAGTAAGAAGTAGGCACACGGAAAGAAGAGATGACTATGAATCAAGACTGAAATCCAGCTGGGCTAACAAGTCCTCTGTCCCCATGCTCAGCATCGGGGAACATGTTGTACACAGTGGGCTCTGAAGGATTTGGGCAGCCTCGTCCCTTGACCTGTCACATAGACTGGCTCTATCCTCAGCCAGCAACATTCCCTAACAGATGTTCTCTGTATTGTATCTTTTCATCCCAGGGGTCACTACTGCAGCTTCAACTTCCTTCTACAGCTGCACTCATGACCCTCTCAGGGCCTACCTACTTGGATTCTCACTTTGTTATACTTTGACCTGCCAGGCCTTCCTTTAAAATGTTGGAAGTCTTCATGACCACCTAACTCCAGCATCCTGTATTCCTGCACCACGTGGTTGAAGGCAATGTCTGCCACCATCTCAAGCAGTAGCCAAGTGTCTGGGGACCATGGCTGAGGCAACATTTGAGTGGCTGATTGAGCGTGGAGAAAAAAAGTCCTGGTTTCTCTTCTCAATGAAATTTGTACTTTTATATAGCCTCTGAACATGAGTTGTGCAATCTTGACAATTCTTGAAATGACCTTAAGCCACCCCTCTAATGTGTCTGCGTAAATTTCTTTATTATCTCTTTCATGACGGAAATGCATTAAAAACTGCAACTTCCTGAGGCCTAGATTTACTCCACCTTTTATGACCAAAATGCAAGTTTACACCCTTCCTTCTGCTCTACCTTATCAGAGTAAACCTGGATAAAGCTGCTAAAAATATTCAGATCACTGCCTGAATCCTGTGCTTCCTTGAAATTTCCTCCACCAAATTAGTGAGTACATAATCTCTAAATCCAGCCACACAAATGTGACAGGACATGTGCATAATGTGAACGATATTTATGCTAGAATGTAACATAAATGTCTTCTAGTTCCTCTTCCAATAGAATCCTCCTCCTGCGCAACTTCATGAGCACAGTCTTTTCTATCAACTGTCCTATCAGCATTTTGATCTTCAGAGCATCGACCAGAATCACATGATAAGCTTTTCTTACAATGTTCAAAGCTTTTCCAACTTATATTTCTAAACTATTCAATACTTCTATCCCAAATACCAAAAGTCTCCACAAGTTCCTGAACCACAGAGTCTGACAAGTCACTGCAAGCAACTCACCTTTTGGCATCTGTTTCTTTTCTAGTCAGCTATGATGGCAAGAATAATTAGAGGAAAAGTTTCTTATTATTTCACAGGTACTCCATAGTTAGCTGTGTTCATAACTCAGATGTAAGAAGATGTAAGAAGAGTCTGGTGAAGAAACAACTCAGAACATGGCCACTAGGAAGCAGAGAGAGAGCAACTCACCAGGCACAAAATATAAACCACAAAGCCATGTTCTCATGGAACTACTTCTAGTCAACTACTACCTGCCTAACTTAGCTCCCGTTTAATCATATGAATGAATTAAGAAACTGTTCATTCAAGGCTCCTGAAATTATGATTTCACCTCAAAAACTTTCTTGCATTGTCTCACACAGGAGCTTCTAGGGGACACCTCATATTGAAATCTGTAAGACCTTATAGTGTCCCGTTCAAATATAATTTGTCCTGTGATGCAAAGACTCCATGAACTCAGGGTGAGAGCAATGAGAATGGTCCCTGGAGTGGACCCATAGGAGGTCAGACTAATGGAAAGTTTTGGGTTAAAAATGTTTCATTTTGTAACTGTTGATTTGGTTTTGCTTTTTACTGGATTCCTGGGTAACTCCATATCCAAAAGCAAAGAGAGTCCAGCCTCCATGTGTTGGCAACTAAGATAAACTGGAAAAGACACACAGTTCTGACTTTGGCACTCCTTGGCTCTTTCCACTGTGGACCACTACAGGGACATGGTCCATGGGGCCATACACTATGTGGTGCCCTGGTGTCCCTGCTGCATGCTGCATCATGGACACCATCACCCAGCTATCATCTCTGCTGGGCCAGTACTTCAGTGACCTATATGCTGCCCTCAGGGAGCACAAAAGGGAGAAGGCAGGCTAAGGATGAGGGGAGGGGCCAGAGTGCCTGAAATACAGGGAATGAGCCACTGTACCTCTGTAAATATTAAGAAGAAATGGAAGGGGATCTGTGTTGGTCCCTGCCATAACATGCACCTGACTGTTTCACTGTCACCTACAGTGGCCCACATGCTGTTACCAGCCACACTGTTGCACATCCATGTAGCCAAAGTAGCTGTTGTCAACCCTGTGGAGACCTGGCATGGCTAGATTGCAGCAGCTGCTGCCACTCCTGCATCACTCACAATTTTGAGACTTGAATCTAAGATGTCTATGGCAAGAAGGCCCACCACACTGCCAACTGCTGCTTCTAGTTGACCATGAGTCAGTCCCTGCACCAGAAGAGTCCTCTTGACCACTGCAGTCATAGGCACTGAGGAGGTGTGCTAGGCCACAAGTACTCCATATGTCCCCACCCAGAGTGGGAGTACTTCTGATGTCCCCACTCCTTTCTTTGAGGAACACCTCTCCCATACATGATAGCCCAGAGAGGTGAGCCCAGCAAGCCTATAAAGACAAGCATGACAGTGCAAAATGGGGACCAGCAGGCAGGTTTTTGACTATGTTTGTGAACTCACTATCTGACTATGTGAGCACAATGCCTCTCATCCTAAGAGGAAGGGGGGAAATGTGAGTGTAGGGGAGCGGTTCAGTGTAAGACAAATAGGTGCCCACATTCTCCAGTGCCTGCCTTGCTTTGTCCCTGGCATAGGAAGAAACCAGAAACTGAGGGCAGCTCTGCAGAGGCTGCTGTTATATGAGCACACAAGTGGAAACAAGAAGATGGTACAAATCCATGCACTTCAGTGAAGGAGGCCACAAGAACACACTCCCAGGTAATAGCTCACCACTCCATAGGTGCTCCTCCTGCTGCCAGGCTAAGCCTCCATTAGCACTTGCAGCCTCTGTTACTTTTTATAGTAGCTATTAGCACCAAAGTGTGTGACTCAGAGTGGACTGCTCACTGTGTCTTCTGTGTAGATGCCACCATATAGCTTCAACCTCTTACTCTGCATGGACAGGCTTCCACTCTGCCTCTTCCATCCCCAACTCATCAGGGTCATGGGACGTGAATTACTAGGTGCTGAAGGACTGGGAAAAACATGGAAGAGTCTTCGTAGCTTCTCATGAAAGCAGTAACTCACTGTCCACCCAGATTTGCAGCCCTGTGGTCAAGCAGTCCTGGCCTCAAGCAGGGGCACTATAACTTTAATGACCAACTGGGACACATCCAAGTCCTAGAGACAGCCATCCACTGTGAAGCCCTCTAAGATCTGGGTCACCTTCTGGCACCATTTCTCATAGTATTGAAGGACTTGGCACGCATACAAAATATCTCTTTTTGCAAATAATATCACATTCAACAAAAAACCAACACCTAAAATCAGTTCAATGCAGTACTCGCATGGAAGCATTAAATGAACAGCATTGTAATTATGTTCCCTTTTAGGCATATTATCAAATAATATCAATGCAAGTCAGTTTTAATGCATATTCAGAGCAGAGTCTTGTGGGTCCCAGAGGTACATTCCTATAATCCCAATGATTTGGAGGCTGAGTCATGAGAGTCACCAGTTTGATGCCAGCCTGGGCAACTATCAAGACACTCAGCAAACAAATGAAACCCTGTCATAAAATAAAAAGGACTGGAAATGTAGTTCATTACTAAATTGCCCAAGGGTTCTTTACTTTAAAAAACAAACAATAAAAAGCAGTGATCTCTGTAGCCCTCCAATGCTAGAATACATTGGCATGATTAAATTTATGTTATCTCACAGCATTATTTTTTTAATTGAAAAAGCACAAAGATAGCCAGGTGTGGTCCCACATGCCTGTAATCCCAGCAGCTCAGAAGGCTTAGGCAGGAGGATGTGGGTTCACAGAGAGCCTCGGCAACTTAAGGAGACCCTAAGGAACTCAGAGAGACCTTATCCTTAAAAAATATGACATGCTGGAGATATGGCTCAGTGTGTTAACACCCTTGGGTTTGGTCCCCAATACAAAGAAGAAAAAAAAAAGCACAGAGATGAGTTAATGTTGGATGTTTTTAAAGTGAATGATAGTCTGTTACCAGTTGTGTTTAAAACACATCATAGAAAAACATAAGCAGAGGGAGATCTTACCAGATTGAGAAGCAGTCACCCTGTATCCACCAGCATGACACTCATTTTCTCCTAGGCCTATACTTTTCTTTTAAATGATCATAGTAACTTACAATTTAGGGAAGACCATCTTTCCTCATGCCAGTGACTCCCTAGGAACTTTACTGTCTGCAGTCCATTTCTTTTTCTGAAAGAAATCTCAGGAGCAGTGTGACCTGAGGTCTTCCACGTTGACCTGGGTCCTGGTCCTATATTGGCAACAGCCAGCCTGACTGGTGTCAACTCCTGGCTCACCATTTCTGTCCTTGAGGGTCCTACACATGATGCTCTGTTTGTCTCCACCACAATGTTTGTCTCTAAAATGCTGAGGAGAGACATTTTATTCTCTTGCATGGCATTTGCTCTTCTAATCCAGGTACCCAGAGAATTTTTCTTTTCTTAAGATTTCACAAGAATATCCCTTCCTATGAGACAGAAATTCTAAGTCAGTGCTCAATATTTTCTTAAAGAACTCATTCCAGAGGTTTATAATTTTATTTCAAAGAAATGAATGCTCATTTTAATATTTGCTTTGTGACTTTGCTGTGCTTTTACTTTTATAAATATATCAGCTCTTCTTCAGCTAACCTTGATTTTAAGACATTTCTCAAGTCTTTTTCCATCCCCAGCTTAATGGGGTGTGAAACTGTTCCCCTCTTTCACTTTCACTTGTATAAGCAACAGTCCTTCCCTGGGTTTCCGGGGTTTACTCTTCATTGCTGAAGTGATTTTTCTGTTTGCTATTTCTCTCCTGAGTTTCTGACCACTCATTTCTCAGTCCCTCTCATTCCCCTGCATTCTCTAATATTTTCCTTAGTGCCTTTGACCTAGTTTTTTAAAACTGCCTAGCACACTCACTAGGTGTCACCAACACTGAGGGCTGCTGAGTTCTGAGCTGCTGTCACTCTGTGCTTCTTCCTATTTCCCCTCCACACCTCCATTGCAACTGGAATCATCTGTGCCTGGTTTTCAAATAAAATGTTTTCTTTTTTATTTTTATGAGCATCAGAATTCAGTGAAGCTCTTCCATCCTAACAGAGCTTCACTCCAAGGTTTCTCTGTAATGTTTGCTAAAATAGCACCTTCCTTCCTATAGTTCTTGACTCATTCAGTATGAGTCTCTTGTCATTACCTCCATTACATCTGTCATTCTGTATGGTGGTCCTGCACCTGATTAGAGTTTCTGCATATGAGACTCTCTTAGAATGGGACAACTCCAGCCACTGTCCAAAATGTGTTGTCATTCCCTTTATCTGAGAATTTTTTTCCAGAACCATTTATATTACTTAGCTTTCCAAAGACATATCAAAATCTACATGGTCTCTGAATCATTGATTTTACTTTATTATCAGTACTCCATAAAATGATTGATTTAGTTTGTTCTAATATATGTCAGTCACAAAGTTACTTGTTTTAATATTCATATTTTGGTCACTTGATTCTAGAGTTTTATAACAAATATTTTCATTTCTAGATGTATCTATTTAAAAATGTGATTTGGTTTTAGTGGTGTGAGTTTATTCTTAGTGTGTGGCTGTTACTTCTATGGAAAATTTTGATTCCCAGACTTGCAGGTTCAGGCTCATGTCCACCTGCAACTCTATCAACTCATGGTGTTTTCAGGCACAGACAGCAGGCTCACCTTAATGCCTCAGGGAAGTCACAACCTCCCCAAAGATTGTCCTCAAATACTTATCCCTGTGATACTTAAGAGTGTTATTTCATCCAGGCATGGAGGCATATGCCCCTTGGAGGTTGAAACAGGAAAATTGTAAGTTCAAAGCCAGCCTCAGCAATTTAGCAAGGCCCTAAACCACTTAGTGAGAACCTGTCTCAAAATAAAAATAAATAAACAAAAAGGGCCGGGGATATGGCTCAGTGGTGAGTACAATCCCTGATATTTAAAAAGAAAATTAAAAAGTAATATTCTTTCAGAAATAACTTCTGATTTAAAAAACTCATTAATTTTCTTGTATTTCAAGATTATGGCCACATGCAAAAACATGTCACCATTTGACACCCAGAATAATATTCAGCCTTCAAAATGCAGGAAATCATGTCATTTGAAACCCCAATGAGCTCAGGAGACATTATTCTAAGTTAAATAAGCAAATGTAGAAGGTCATGCTATATGACCTCAATGAAGTGTGAAATCAAAACTAGTTTCTCTCTAGAAGCAGAAAGCAGGTGGTTGCCAGGAGCTTGGGGTTTGGAAAAACAGGACCTGTTGCCCAAAGAGTACAAAGTTTCATTGATGCAGAATGAGTAAATTCTGGACCCCTAACCTATAGCCAAGTCCCTATAGTCATTAAAACTCTGTTTCATACTTAGAATGTGGTGGTGAGTGGGTGGATAAGTTAATTAGCTTCATTACAGTAATTATTGTACAAGATATATGTATATCAAAACATCACATTGTACTATTTTTTTCTTAAGCAGTTTTTTTTAAACTCAAGGTATGACGACAAGTACAAAATATCCTTTTAATCAGGTTACTGTATCAGTCAATACAAAAGGAGAAACCACTACAGTATGAAGAGATATACAAATGACTAAAGTATACAACTCTGATATTTAGACAATTTGAAATGGGGAAGTTGGCTTCTTTTACATGTGCTAAATTTTCCTGTAACAGGACAAGTAATATGCAGTGCTCTAAATATGCATAATCATGAAAACAAAGGACAGTCTTAACACTTATACTATTAGCATAACAGACTCCATTGCTACTATTTAACAGTCTTAGCCAACACATGCCTATTCCCTTTCCTAGTTTTAAGGACAATTTTTTCTAAGGAATACTAGAGCAGCAAGAACCTGGGGTTGTAGCTAAGGCAGGGGGCTCCAGCATGATCTGGACTTTCTCGAACTGAGGAATTTCACCCAGGAGTTCCCAGAAAAGTAACTTCCCTGCCTTATGTTGGCTCAAACAAATCCATAGTGCACTCCAAATCCCACAAAGAGATAACACAGAAGGAGGTGAATGAAAATTATCGGGCTATATTCAAATAGGAAATTTGTCTTCAGGAATAAAAGGAGAGCAAATAAAATAGTAATTTTCTGGGGAAAGGTGATAGCCATATTTTCTTTGATTCTCTAATCTCATGTGAGATAAAATGCTAAAATTATACCTTGGTTTCAGAATTTGGGGTCCATTTATGTTTATGTGATACCATAGGACAACTATATTATAAATAATAGAGGTGGGAAGGATCTATATGGCTTAGTAAAGCTTCTACATTTTGTTTTTGTTGATATAAAAATTAGAGTGGACAAGTAAATGAGACAAGGAAAGGGAATGAATCAAGACTATTACTATACTATAGGGGACTAGGCCAGAGTCCAGTCTGTGCTCTTCTGCACTGAAACCAAGCAGGAGTGTTCCCACGCACAGATGGGAGCCAGTGCAGAAGCACCCGAGGACGTGTGGACAGAGGTGGGTCCAGCACATTGATCTCTTCCCGAATTGGCAAGTGTTTCTCTCTGTGATCAGGCCATAGCCATCTGTTCACTAACTGGTGCCACTGAAATTAGGCTCTCATGGACCCATAGGCACTGGGACTCAGGGCTGCTGATTTCTTTCGTCCATGCCTACACTTCCAAGGGATGTCCCCCAGGGCTTTTAGTAAGACATTCCTAGCTTTGAGGCTGGCAAAGCCTCTCTGAAACTTCACATAACGGAGGTGCAGGAAAAAAAAAAGATTTTCATTTATGAATTTTTAAAGTGAATGAGAAAATAAAGGACAAGGCCCTAGGTTAGAGTTAAGAGGAACTTTCAGGTTTCCTTGGGCACTTGTACTGGGAAAATATTAGCTCTCTTTATATTGTGAAATAATTTGCACAATTAGTGTGATTTCCAGAACAACTAAAAATAATGACAAGAGTCTTTGCAGGCACCTGGGGGAGCTTGCATCCTGCCTGACTCAGCCCAGGAGCAGGGCAGCTGCTCTCTCAGCTGCTGCCCACCTCCAGAGCCCTGTTGTCTCTCAACACTATGAGAAGAGGGAGCCTACAGAAGGTGGTGGGGTCAGCCACACAGCATGGTCTGGAGTGCACTGTGGCTGGCGGGAGGTCTATGTGGTTGGCTGCAGCAGAGACAGCAGCCATGGAGGAAATTTGCACTAGTACAAAGTGGTGGTGCTCAGCTCCTATGGGGTCAGCAAATCTGCTCTGACTGAGCAGTTTGTGAGGATCAGCACTTTTATCCAGAAATAGTACCCCAACATTGAAGACTTCTAAGAAGATGGGGTGGATTCTTCACCATCGGTGCTGCAGATCCTGGACACCACTAGCACCCAGCAGTTCACATCCCTGGGGGACCTGTATATCAACTACAGCCAGGGCTTCATCCTCCTGGACAGCATGGTCAACCAGCAGGGTTCCGAGACATCAAGTCCATTCGGGACCAGATCATCTAAGTGAAGCATTATGAGAAAGTGCCAGTCATCTTGGTTGGGAACAAAATGGACATGGAGAGTGAGGGAGAAGTGTCCTCCAATGAAGGCAGATGTCTTACTGAAGAGTGCGGCTACCTCTTTATACAGACTTCTTCTAAGAGTGAGATCATGGTGGACCAACTCTTTGCAGAAATCCTGAGGTACATGACTTATGCTGCTCATCCTGACAAAGATGATCCGTGCTCCAGAACCTCATGGATGCTGGAGACTGGCAACTTGGTCCCTGCATCTGATGAGTACCCCAATTTGTGGAGATGGGATTCGAGGCAATGCTGCCCATCTGATGGAGGTTCCCAGAACTAGTAAGCACCCCATATTATGGTCCAAAGTTTTTCTGGGAGGCAGGAGGAGACTGGAAGATGACAGCCTTGGAAGGAGGGGTGGTATCCATGGGCTCATCAGCTGCAAGCTTTGAGTGTGATGGTGCAGAGGCTCTCCTTGCCAGGAGGGAGGCCAGTGCTGGTTCATAGCTGGGATCACAATGAGCAGGAGGGCATTGCAAAAAGAGGTTCTCCATTGCTTCCCAGAATGGCACACTGAGGAGTGGTTGGTGGGACACAGGAATTGTTCAAATTGGAGTTGGAACAGGAGAGTTGAGGTGTTGGGGAACCACTGGAGAATGATCCATTTGCTGGCTGCCTGTGCTACCTGGCACCCTAGACCTGGGGGCCTGGATATGGAAATATCACTGCCATAGAAGAGGGAGTAGTGTCCATGGCCATGTCCTCAGGCTGCAGAGTGTGATGCCGAGTCAGGTGAGCAGAGGACTTGGCTGTTTTGGTGGGAGAGACACTTGTAACAGTTAAGTTCTGGCCATAGCTATTGGGGTTGCGGTTAGAAGGGACCAGAGTGGGGTTTGGAATGGAATGAGGAGGAGGAGGACCAAGAGGAGCAGCAAGAGGAGAAACAAAGGGAGGAGGGTTAGGAGGAGGATAATCAATACACATGGAGGTTGGAGATTCCATTCTGCAGGGGGTAGTCTTGGAGAGAAAAGGCACCTGGGTATGAGGTATGGGAAGGAAAAGAATGGGAGGTGCCACATCTCTTGTAAGGAGAACAAGATGGTGAAACCAAGTAAGGGTAACTCCCACCTTGGGACTGGGCCTCAATGGAGAAAAAGGGTTAGTAGGATGAGGCAGAGGAAGGGAACTAGGTATTTCCCTTTCATTATTTGGCATGGGGGAGGTAAATGGACAGGCAGGTTAAGGGGTATGGCATCCTGAAATTCCCACTGCTTGTTTGCAGGAATAGCAGGGTTCTGAGTTGGTCCATGGGTGGGGTCAGTGAGTCTGTAATGAAACTGTGGATCCCAGATGGGAAGCAAGAATGGACAGGCAGAGTGGTGGTGCAGGCCTCCACACCTTCTCTTCTACCCTCCAAGACCTTGATATCATCCTCCACCTTCTTCTTTGCACCTGGAACCTCCCTCAGCCATGTGCCTACGTCTTCCTTCAGGCACAGAAGAGGCTTCATGGCAGCTGGGGGCAGCCAACCTCCATGCCAGGGAAGGGACAGCAGAAGGGCCATTGGCATGGGCTTCTTTCTCTTTTTGGGCCTCCATGCATCAGCTCTCAGTGGAGGACAGCTCTCTGATGGACCACAGGAAAGTTTTTGGCCCTGTACTTCCTTGGTTGAGCCCTGGTAGCCTGGCGAACAGGGAAACTGGTGTTTGTCAAGCCTTTCCTTGGCCCACTTGTCTGGATGTGAGAAGCAGCCCAGTTCTCCTCCTGGAGCACTGCAGACTCTGCATCAGCCTGAGCCATGGTCAGCATTCCTGCTGCAAGTCTGTGGAAGCTGTACTTGGCAGGTCTCCTACAAAAGAAATTCTTGGGATATACCTAGGCCCTCTCTTGAAAGTTGTTTCCCTCCCAGAGCCCAGGTCTGGTCCCCAGGGCACTGAGGTCTCCCTGAGTCTCCAGGGGGAGACTCTGCTGGTGTTTCTTCCCCTTTGCTCAAGGCAACCTTTTTTATATCCTCCTGCCTGTCTGTCCCTTGGGGGGACCCTCCTCCTTCTGCTGGTTGACCACTGATTCTTCAGGCTGCTCTTGGACTCTCAGATCTGCTTCCTCGGAGGAACAGGGAGTTGATCTTGTGTCATGAGCTCCATAACCCGATGGACCCACTCAAAACTTGAAGACAGGAAGATTAATCCCTGCAGAGAAGAAAAGACTGATGGTTCATGGTGGTCCTAACATTCACAAGTTGATGGACAACAGCACTGGCTTTTTCAGGGAGGCACCCCAAGAGACCAGTGGCAAGATCCCCAGAGAGGAAGGCACCACCTGGAGGAGAGGGCCTCTGTGGCAGTCTGCTGAGCCAGGCACTCAAGGACAGGTATCTTGGTGGGAGTCCCTGCAGGCAGGGCTGATGGTAGCTGCTGGAGAAGCAGGGTGATCCTGCCAAGAAGCGGGAGCACTGCAGGTCAGGTGGATGGGTGTCTGGTGGCCCAATAGGGCGAGGCAGCATGGCCTGTGACCCATTCAGATTACCTGGTGCGGTCTGACTGTATACCAGCAAAATAACCAAAGAAGCTGAGCTAGGTCACCAGCTCCCATGGAGAACAAGGCACACTGTTGAGTTCACCTCTAGTGACATGTGGCTGGAATGCATAATGGAGGAAGGGCTTGGGGCCAAGCCATATTCATCAAAGGGGAATCTCCAGGGTAAGGAGCAAGTCCCAACGTCCACTGATGGTTTGAGCTTAGAGCTCCTTGGGAATCTGCACTGCTTTGTTTCCCACGTGTACCCCAAAATTCAAAATTATTTTTACTTCTTCAGGGTTATTCTGGGCTGCTTTTCTATTAGTTATTTAAACATTCATACTATGTGACTCCAAATAATATCTGTATGTATTCTGCTTGACATGACTATAGTCATCTAGAGTCATCAATTAAATAATCAAAATGGTCTTCAATTACCCCAGAATAGCTCTAGTTAACTTCTCCTCCATGATTTTCCAGCATGCTATAAACTTAATCCTGGATCTGCCCAGCAGGATTCTGGAGTCAGTAATGGTACCTGACTCTTAACATTACCTTCACATAAAATATGAACATTTTGATTGGGATGAAGTTCCTTTTATTCTAACCAGTATATATTCATATCTTTCTGAACCATATCAAGGGGATCCATTATTCCTGCTGTTGCCTAGTACCACATTTCTCAGTCCATGTTTAGCTGAGTGCACTGCTCTGGACCCAAGATGATGCAGAACACCTCAGGTATTAGAGGTTTCAGGCCATGAGCATCTACCTGTATTGCTGTGTGTCTGAGGTGAGGAAGAACATCATGGAAGAAGGGCATTTTGCAGGAAGCTTCTGAATTCATGACAATCATGAAGCAGAGAGAATAGAGGAACAAGTGACAAAATATAATCCCCAAGGACATGCCCCAAGTGACATATGTCTTCCATCCATACCCCCCTTCCTCCATTTACCATCAAATAACAGTAGTTCTTTCAAATTATTAATTCACCCAATGGATATATTTATACATTATGACAGCAAGCTCATCATCTAACAATTTCATCTCTGAATATTTTGCAATGCCTCACTTGAGCTTTTGAAATACACCTCATCTCCAATACCTAACATGTCACCCCTGATCCCCAAAAGACTATGAACATCTCACCATGGAAAATATATTCAGTGACTCTCCAGGAGATTCCCAAATCTTTAACAGTTTCAGCATTTCCCCAAACTTGGAGTCTAATCCAAAGTCTCCTCCGGGACTCAAACTCTTGGTTGTATGCTTGTATAGGAATCAAAATCAACTTATGTATATCCAATATATAATAGCTAAGAAAAAATATTTCAATTTCAAAAAGAGAAATAGGCACATAGAAGAAATGGATAGAAGTCAAGACAAAAACCCAGCTGGGCCAACAAGTCCTCTATCTCCTTGCTCATCATATAGGGCACATGTTGTGCACAGGGGGCTCAAAAGACTTGGGCAGCCTTGTCCCTTGGCCTCTCACATAGGCTGGCTCTATCCTCAGCTAGTAACATTGCCTGACATATATTGCACATTACCAGCATCTTTTAATCCAAGGATTCTCTTCTGAAGCTTCAGCTTTCTTCTCACAGCTGCACGAATTACCTTCTCAGGGCCTACCTACAGGGATTCTCACTTCGTTATACTTTGACCTGCTAGGCCTTCCTTTGAAATCTTGCTGGAAGCCTTCATGACCACCTCAGGACAGCATCCTGCATTCCTGCAGAACCAGCAACACTTGGTTGAAGCCAGTGTATATCTCCATCTCAAGCAGTAGTGAAGCCTCTTGGAACCATGGCTGCAGCAGCCTTTGGGTGTCTGAGCCTGGTGAAACTCATTTCTAGTGGTTCCTCTTCTCAAAGGAATTTTTATATCATATGAATATGATTTGCACATAGGATCTTGCCAATTCCTGAAATGCTCTTAAGCATTCTCCCCTATTGCCTCTGTGTAATTTGTTTAGCATCACAGCAATGCATTAACAAACACAACTTCCTGAAACCCAGTTTTACTCAAACTTTTTTGACCGAAATGCAAGTTTGCACTCTTACCTCTTCTCCATTTTATCACAGTAAACCTGGACAAAGCTGAGGGAAATATCCATACCACTGCCTGAATGTTGTACTGCCTTGAAATTTCCTCCACCAGATTAACTAGTACATCATCTCTAAATTCATCCACAAAACCATCACAGGACCTGTGCACAATGAAGACAATATCTTTGGCAGAATGTAACATAAATGTCTTCTAGTTTCTTTTCCAATTTAGAGTCCTTCTCCTCTGAAATCTCATGAGCACAGTCTTTCCTATCAACAGTCCTATCAGCATTTTGATCTTCAGAACTTCCACCAGAATCATGAAAAGCTTCCTTTACAATGGTCAAAGCTTTTCCAGCTTACATCTCTGAACACAAGAACACAATTCTTCTCGTACTAAGAGAAGCTATTTAAAATTTCTATCCCAAATACCAAAGTCCACACAAGTTCCTGAACCACATAGTCAGCCTAGTCACTGCAAGCTACTCACCTATTGGTACCCATTTCTGTTTTAGTAAGCTGTTTTTCTCTCTATGACATAAGAGATGACAAGAATAATTAGAGGAGGAAAAGTTTATTTCTCAAGACTTCAGAGGTAGTATTAATCAGCTGTGTTCATAACTTTGGGCTCAAGATGAGGCAAAACATCATGAGAGGAGTGTGGTGGAAGAAAGCAGCTCAGGGAATGGCCACTGGGAAGCAGAGAGAGAAACTCTCCAGGCACAAAATATAAACCCCAAAGACATGTTCACATGGACCCATTACTTCTAGTCAACTACTACCTGCCTACACTTATCTCCTATTAAGGAAATGCTTCATTTAGGGTCTTATAACCCAATCAATTCACCTCAAATCTTTCTTGAATAATCTCACCCATGAGCTTCTTGGGGACACCTCATATTGAAAACTGTAACACCTTATAGTAGTACTATAAGAGGTCAGATTAATGGAAATTGTTTGAATGGTCTCTGGAGTAGAACTATAAGAGGTCAGACTAATGGAAATTGTTTGAATAAAACTGTTTTATTTTGCAACTATTGGTTTGGTGTTTGCTTATTGTATGGATTCCCTGGTCACTCCATCCCAACCCAAAGAGAGTCCAGTCTCCATTTGCTGGCAAATAATATAAACTGGAAAAGATGCAATTCTGATCCTGACACTCATATTGGCTACTTCCACTGTGGAACAGTGCACAGACATAATCTCCTACCAGCCACATGGTGTATGGTGGTCTGGTGTCCCTGTTGCCTATTGCATCACTGCCACCACCATCCAGCTATGGTTTCTGCTTGACCCTGCACACTACACTAATATATATGCTGCCCTCACAGGACCAAAAAATTGAGAGAACAGGCTAATTATGGGACAGGCTAATGATGAGAATTGGGGCCACAGTGCCTGCAATACAGGAAATAAGCCCCAGTCTGACTGGAAATATGTAAAAGAAGGTGATAGTTATCTGTGTTGGTCATTGTCATAACATGTTCCCAGCTATGATGCTCCACATGTTGGACCAACCAACCACACGGCTGCACATCCAGGTAGCAAAGCCAGATGCTGTGAGCCCTGGCACGGCTTGCTTTTGCAATTGCTTCCACTCCTATAACCAAATGGAACATCTGTCCACACCTTTGGGACTATTGGATCTAAGATGTGTATGCAAACCATGACCTACCACACCGCCAACTGCTGTTTCTCCTAACCATGATTCAGTCCCTGCAGGTGTCTTGGTTTCCCAGAAGAGTCTGCTTGACCATTGCAAAGGTCACGGGCCTAGGTTTGCTAGGCCACAAATACTCCACATGTCCCCACCCAAATTAGAAGTACTTCTTATGTCCCCATTCCTTTTTTTTTTTTAAAGAGAGGGGGGGGGGAGGGAGGGAGGGGGAGAGAGAGAGAGAGAGAGAGAATTTTAATATTTTATTTTTTAGTTTTTGGCGGACACAACATCTTTGTTTGTATGTGGTGCTGAGGATCGAACCCGGGCCGCACACATGCCAGGCAAGCGCGCTACTGCTTGAGCCACATAGCCCCCCATTCCTTTCTTTAAGGAGCATACATTCCTTTCTCTCCCATACATGACAGGTGAATTCAGTAGCCCATGAAGACTGGCATGATGATACAAATTGGGACTAGCAGGCATGTTCATGGACCTGCCCTCTGTCTATGTGAACACGATTCTTCTCATACTAAGAGGAAGAGGGAAAATGTGAGTGTAGAAGGGTGTAAGCAGTAAGATAAACAAGTGCCCATGGTTTCCAGGGCCTGGTTCACTTTTTGTGTGTGTGGCATAGGAAGAGCTGAGTTCTGCAGACGCTACTATAATCTATGAACACCAAAGTGGAGACAGGACAATGTTAAAAATTCATGCACTTCAGTAAAGGAGTCCCCAAGATCATGTTCCCATGGAATAAGTCACCATTCCATAGCCATTCCTCCTGCTGCCAGGCTGGACTCCTTCAGCTGCTTTATCTAGAATCGTAGGCTACAGATGTACGTAGGCTACAGATGTACGTAGGCTACACTGTGTGTGGCTCAGAGGGGACTTCCCACTGTGTCCTTGGTGGAGATGCCACTAGAGAGGTTCAGCCTCTTATTCTGCAGGGACAGGGAGCCACGATACCTATTCAACACCCAACTCATGATCAGTGAATCAAGAAGTGTGGAAGGACTGGGAAAAACTTGGGATGAAGAGTCTCCCAGGCTACTCCTACAGGGAGGACTGCACACTCCACACACATTTGCAGTCCTGTGGGCAAGCAGGGGCACTATAGCTTCAATGACCAGCTAGAACACATTCATGTCCCTGAGACCCTCAGCAACATGAAGCCCTCTAGGACCTGGGTCACCTCCTGACACCTCTTTTCAATCTGAGGATGAAAGACTTGGTGTGCACAAATCTACAAAATATCACTTTTTGCATATACATCACATTCAACCAGAACAAACAGCTTAATTCAGTTCAATGCATAACTCACATAGGAGGGTTAAAGGAACAAAGTCGTAAGTTACTTTAGTTTCTATTTTTTTTAATGTGTGTATGTGTGTGACTCAGAATCATTACAGCCAGTTTTAATGCACATTCAACTGCAGTGCCTTGTGGGAGCAGCAGGTGAGGCAGTAAATGCAGAAAGTGGTTTTTAACCCTGACAGGCCAGAGGAACACCAGAATTTGATTATGGTTTTTCTCTCTAAACAGAAATGAATCCATAATCTAGAAATTCATGGAATTTATTGGAAGGTGACAGAAATGCACCAGGCTGCTAAGATTATTCTACCTGGCTTTTGCCAGGTTCCAGCTAGCTGGGCTTCCAGACAGGGTGCGGAGTGTGCAGGAAAATTTAAGGACTTTCCAAGCATATCAGCTATTCCCACAGACACTGCTGACTCTGCCATGCTAACCAGTCAGGGTCTGTGGGGACAGTAGTTAAATTACATTTATTGATAGAGAGCCAACCTAAACTTACCACTGGCTCTCTTATTGTCATTGTGTCTTTCTATACAGGGAGGAAATTTCCTTCTCATTTCTACCAGTGTATCATGCAGCAACCCCCAGGTGTCAAACACAGTGGACCCCAGAAAATGATTGGTTATTCATTTCCACATCTAATGGAAGTCATACTATTTGGTTTCCTTAAAGGAAGATATATATACATTCAATTCCATAGGGCAGTTGTCCAGCAGCTGTGTCCATGAGCTGCAGCTGTGGCTCTAGTTTTCACATTTGCTCCCTCCACACCAAGGTGGCTGACTGAAGATGCCACTGGAGAGGAGAAGAGGAGGACAGAGGCACCTCAATTTACAACCAGGAATCATTTTATTCTACACATCTTTTAGGATACTGTCCATTATATAAATACTTTACCTCTAAGGGTAAAATGCAACAGGAGTGAATACATACAAATTGGATTATTCAGCAACACATAAGAACCTGATCAATCAAAGAGAATAGTACCAGCCTGTGTCCCATCACCACATTTACAATACCATATTTCTTGTTCAAGTTGTCCTTGTGGATTTGGCAAAGAAAAGTACGGCAACAATGAAGTTGTTACAGACCACAATGAAATGAGAAACTCATGCAAAGATGAAAAATTCTCTTCTGGTATTTTTTTTTCTATTTGTATTTCTTGGTCTAGTCCCTTTGCCCATGGACCTAGCAACCCACACCACTGAGGCCCTTTTACCATTCCATGGCCAATAAACTCAATTGCTCCCCTATGGTAGCTTCTGTAGCAACAAGTATTGCTTAAGGTCAGAGCTGCCACACCATCCCATAACCTATTGTCAAACTGTGTAAATACCATGTGGAAGAACAAAGTCCATTGTTGCTTTTCCCACAGGAAAGCACAGTGTGTTCCAGTGGGGAAGTTGTTCCAAATCTTTGGCCTCTTCCACAGCTATGACCAAGGTCCAAAGTGAACTCCTTTATTGTTTTGATATTTTCATGGAACCCATTCAAACCCATCAGGGCAGGAAAAGAAAATTTATAGGGGTGTACTTGAGCTATTATACCCAAGAATTGTAGTTACCCTACAAAGATTTTAGTTTAGAAAAGTACTTGAGATGTTCTGATTCCCAGTCCCACCAGGCCAGATTTTTACTAAATCATACAATGTCTTTAACATTAGTCCTAGGTATAGAGTACAGTGATGAAAACATCTCAGTATCTAGGAAGGTCTTGTCTACAAGGTCAGAGCTGTGTCTGGGAATTGGGAAAATTTGTTCTTTATGTACAACAGCAGGACACAACCAAATAACCCCTGAACAAATGAGAGACACCCCAGGTTTTCACACCTCCTCTGTCTTGGAGGTGTGCCAACACTCTTTGACCTGCTGTCTCTAGGTGGAATAAAGACAAAGAAATTAAAGCCACATCACCAAAATAATAAAACATCTGTACTCTGGTTATGTCCAGGTCATTGCTGGCAACACATTTCAAAATATGATCAACTAGGAAAACGTCCTCATGAAACAACAAAGACCATTGTTGCCCTCCCCACATGAAAGTATATAGAGTTCCCTCATTGGAACTCTAATATTTCCTTTGCCTTCTAGTTCTCCCACCTTCTAAGATCTATTCTATGTAACTTCACTTCCTCATCTTTTCAGTGGATCCCATACAGCTACAACCTGTGTGGTTGAGAAACATCAAATGCCAATAAATGGATCAGAAATGACCCCAGGCTTCCATTGACACTGCCTCATAGCTACTTGGAGAGTGGTCCTTAAGTACTTCTGTGTATGGTTTATTATCAGGACTAGTGTAGATTGATGCATGAAGGATCTGCTGCATCCTAACTCCCTTAGGAAGTCTTGAATTTCCATGGATTCCCATCACAGGGTGCCATGAGTGACTTTAACTATTGTGTCAAGCATAATTTCAGGAAGCTATCAGCCAGGACAATAAAGAGAAGGCATGTCCTCATTTACAGCTGAAGATACATTGTTGTAATGTAGGGTAGGTGGTGACTGATGTGCTCTTACTCATTTCACCCTCTAATAAGAGTACAATGCTGCAGTCTGGCTGGGCACAAATCACGAGCCACTGAAGCAGGAACAAACTTTATTTCTGAACTCCACCAGCACGCTCCACACACGCTCCCGGGAACTCCTCCCGAACACCACGCAGCTCCTCCAGGAACCAGCAGCCGGAAATATCCTCCAGAAATCCCTCCTCCTGCACTTCCCCAACCAATGGGAACTCTCCGGGAATCCCCAGGAATCCCCACGAGAACTCCAAAGTAGCGTGAGAACTGCAAAGTAGCGGTGGAGGCAGATAGTAATGCCTCGCCTGTCAATCAATACTATTGGCAAAATGCCAGGGGCCATTCCGACTCAGCTGTGGCTCTCAGCAGTATATATTCAGAACCAGTGTCCCAAATCCAAATAGCCATTCTATTATACTTTCCACAGCTTTCTGTCTATTGTCAGTCTATCAAGCAGAGTGTCATCTCTCATGGACATATGCATGTGCCGGAGGGGAGAGGGCAGGTCCTCACCCTCCTCTCCCAGTGACGTTATATAATGTGTCTTCACCTTTTCAGTTATGACCCATCTGTAACTTGGCACTGTACTTAAATTGGCTCATCCAGTGTGCTTCCTCTTCTTCAGAGGTACTGGATTTACAAGGATCCCATTTATGGAGGCCCAGTCCTGAACAGGTATTCCAAGCTGTAGAATCTATGATACCCACTCACCTCCCTTTCCCTCAACTAAAGAAAACAGAGTAGAGAGCCCAAGTGCAGCCAGAGGAATCATGGTGGGTGAGGAGCAGGAGGAGGGTCACAGAGAGACAGATGGGCTGGGCAAAGAGTAAAGGGTGCCCCTAGCCAGGGTGAAGTATCACTCTCCAACCCTCTGGAGACTCAGGGAGACCTAATTACCATGAAACAAAGTCCTGAGACCCATGAGTGAATATCTTGCAAGAAAGTGCCCAGGTCTTCATTGCCTGAACCTCTGTCTTCCAAGTAATCTAGTATGTTAGTGATGCTCTCCACTGAATTTTTAATTTGTTTATTGATTCTTTCATGTTGAGGATTTCTGACTCATTCTTCTTCAGGATCATTATCTCCTTAATGAAATGACCTTTCACTTCTTGAATTTTCTCTTTGATTTCATTTCTTCCATTGTCTTTTACCTCATAGATCAGTTTAACCATGAACTTTCTGAATTCCATCTCTGACATTTCCTCCACTGTGGTGTCAGTGGAGTCTACTGTTGGGGGTTTGTGTGTTACTTGGGATCATTTGCTTTTTTATATTGTTTCTGTGTCTACCCATCTATCTGGATGGGCCTGATGCTACCTTATGAGTTTATAGTGTCCCTCTATGTCATTAGTACCTCACAGATTTGGGTGGGGGGAGCCCAGTGATAGCAATAATGTATACAAACATTATATAGCAGTAGATTAGGTCCTTAGTTCCTATTTGGATAGCTAATTTTCATTGGTAGGATATGTAGAGACAGTAGGATCAGTAATTTCCATAATTAAAAACAGTAAATAATCATACATTATATGCAGCTTAAAATCAGACAATGAGTTTTATCTATGACTGCCACCATCTTAATTATTACTAAGACATTGATGGTAGGGGTTGATGTTAATATATCTCAATTAGTATTAACAAGTAATAATGGCAGAGTGGAGTATGAGGAAAGAAGAAGATATAGGAGGGTAGAAAAGTGTTTGCAATTTCAAAAGGTAAATAGGGAAGATGCAGTGGTAACTTAGGAAATGTTTACTAATGTGAAAAGGGAAGACAACCCAAAAGAATAAAAAGGAGGAGAGAGAGAATGAGATTTTGATATTAGGAGTAGAAAAAGAGAGGGAGAGACAAGAGTAGTGGCAAAGATGATACACAAAACAGAATCCAAATAAGCTAATCAGAATCCCTAACCCTCACAATACAGAACATGGGAAAATGACACCTTCAGGGGAAAAAAAGAAAAGGAAAAGGAAAAGAAAGGCTAGAAATGAGGATAGAAAAACAAATATGAAATGTGTAGGAGTCCTTGATTCACTCAGTACACATTCAAATAAAACAAAAACCCTTCACAGAAAAAGATATCCAAATGGTCAACAAATATATGAAGAAATGTTCAACATCTCTAGCAGTTAAGAGAACTTAAAACTGCACTGGGATTCCATCTCAATCCAGTCAGAATGGCAATTATCAAGAATACAAGCAACAAAAATTGTTGGCCAAAATGTGGAGGGAAATGTTCTCCAATATACTGCTGCTGGGTCTGCAAACTGGTACAACCTCTCTGGAAAAGAGTATGGAGATTCCTCAGAAAACTTGAAATGAAACAATCATTTGATCCAGCTATTCTACTCCTTCCTAGGTTTATACCCAAAGGACTTAAAATTAGAATACTACAGTTAGTATTAATATTAATATGCAGCCATATCAGTGTTTATAGCAGCTCAATTTACAATAGCCAAGCTATGGAACTATACCCCTGGTGCCCTTCAACAGATGAATGGATAAAGAAAATGTGTATTATACATATATGGAATATCACTCAGCCATAAGGAAGAATGAAAGTATGTCATTTGCCAGGAAATGGATGGAACTGGAGAATACCATGATAAGTAAAATAAGCCAATCCCCCAAAAATCAAAGGCCGAATGCTCTCTCTGATATGTGGACGCTAACCCATAACAAGAGAGGATAGGGAAGGAAAATGTATAAGTTGATCGGATTAGACCAAGAGGAATGAAGGGAGCAGGTGGATACAGGAAAGACAGTAGAACAAATCAGACATAACTTTCCTCTGTTCATGTATGAATCCACGACCATTGTAACTCCATATCATATATAACCAAAAGAATGGAGTCCAAATTGGAATGCGTTGCACTCCATGTATGTATAATAGGTCAAAATACACCCTACTTTCAGGCATATCTGAAAGTACCAAATAAAAAATAAAAGAGAAGGGAGATCAGTGAAGTAGAGAAAGGAAATAGAGGATGATGAGGAGGACAGAAAAAAAAAAGCAACTATTGAATGAAATTGACCAAATCATTCTGTGTACATATATGAATACATACCATGATGAAACTCACCTTTCTGCATACCTAAAAAGCACCAATTAAGAAATAAATAAATAGAAGACCAATAGAGAAGGGGAAGGGGAACAGAGGGAAGGAGAGGAGAGGGAAAGATAAGCACTGAGTACTAAGTTATAATCCATGCATATGGTTATGTCAAAATGAACCACACTATTACTCATTATTATGAATAAGTATAATATACTAATAAAAATTTTTAAAAGTGAAAAAAATTAATTTATGCTCTGTGAGAGTAAAAAAGTGGGGGCCCATGTTTCTCACATGAACTGTGACAGCTCTGATGGCCATGCTGTCCCCACCTGGCACAGTCCTGCTGCTGGTTGATTAACTGGCTCAGGGTGACCCAGAGGCAGCGGGGCTCCCTGAGCAACCCCAGGCTGCTCCATGCTGCCATAAAAGTGGATGGATAAGGGCCTGCAAAAACAAGATCTGTCCCCTCCTCCAGGCTCCCAGGCATAGGAGAGTGGTGCCCAGTGAAAAGTTTTCATCAGGCACAGTGGGGAGCTGTTGCCCATCTATAGATGCTAGAGGGAGGACACCTCAAAGAAACAGGCCCATGACACCGGCACCAAGGCTGCTGTGGTATGGAGGAGTCACCACCTCTTAAGCATGCTCTGGTTTCCATGGAAGAAAACCCAATGATTCCTCTTGCTCCTTCCTGTGGCCTGCCTTCCAACTTTGCCCATGCTACACCTCCACATCCCCAGGGTGCTGTGGATCTGACCTCTATCACTACCGATGTGTCAATACTTTTTATAAAAGTATGCAAATGAGTATATACAAAGTGGCCTATTTGGTTTCTTTCACAAACCATAATGATTTTTAAAGATTTTTCTTTTGATCTTTCTTTTTTTTTAGTTGTAGATGGACACAATATACTTACTTTATTTATTTCTATTTATGTGGTGCTGAGAATTGAACCCAGTGCTTCACATGCTAGGCAAGCGTTCTACCACTGAGCTATAATCCCAGGTCCTGATAATGATTTTTTGAGGTAGACAGGTTTTTGTTTGTGTCAGTGAGCCATGCCTGGGTTTTGCTATATATATTCCATTGTATGAAAGTACCTGGGGAAGTTGATCACTCAACCATTGGTGGATATATATATTCTAGTTTTCAGTTATTAAAGGTAAAGTGGATGTCTCTTGAAATATCTTTTAAGAATTTTAATTTTACATGGTTTGACTTTCTGCTCTCGGAAGTGAGGGTACCAAGCCACTAACTTTCTCACAATATTTTGTATAGTCAGAATTTTAGGTTTTAGCTCTTCAACTGCTGTGCAGTTGTATCCTCTTGTGATCTCAAATTTTACTATGATAATGATTTGATTATGATAAGTAAATTTCTTGTGTATGACTTTCTTAACAATATCTCTTTTCAAAGCATTTTGCCATCGCTTTCTATTTTATTTCAATTTTCTGATATTTAGACTTGGATTGTTTCATATGGCATAGAACAAATGTTTATATATGATTTGCAAACATTTCTATCAATCTCTGTCCTGCTCTTTCATTCTTACAGAGATATCTTCCAAATATCTCTTTGTCATCTCAGATGTCATTTTTGCTCCTTTCTTATTCTTGTGATGATACTGTCTGTAAGTAACCTTCATCTCACCCAAGAGCAAAAGGACTTTATCCCATGTTTAGTCCCAAGGAAATTTCATAGATGTATGTTTTGAATTTGGGCTCTTGACCTATCAAGTAGGAGACAAATTCCTATATTTTGAGAAGGGTTCCCTAAATACCATCCCCATATACTACATGTGTACAGAAACACTTCTCAAAAACTCTCCTCTTCCTCCACTGAACTTCCTAGGTACCATTCTTTAACATCAATTGTCCCTCTATGTTTGACTCTATAAGTATCTATTCTCTTCCACTGATCTATTATGAATGATTCTCAATTACAATAAATTCTCCCCCTGACTGCAGTTCAGTTACTCATGGACTTTCAGCATATGGCATAAAAATTTACCACACATGGATACATATATCTAAAAGGCCTTCTATAAAACCATGCAGCATGGATCTAACTGGGATTATTTCCAAAAGACATTTTCAATGTTAACATATAAAACTTGCTTATAATACAGCCTAATAATCTTTAAAAAATTCATAACAATGTATTTTTTAAAAAAAAACCTCTCTGGCATAGAGGGCATGCACCGGGTTGATCAGAACGGACACACACAAATGCATTAGAAAACCCCAACAACAGAGTACATGAAGCAAAACAAAAAATATCAGACCTTGAAGGCAGATCTCTTAAGATGAAAAAGAGAAACAAAATAGAAAATGTAAAGGAAGTATTTGAGCCTCTTAGAACACCATTAAATGCACAGATGTCCATACTTTCAGAACACCTGAATGTGAGAGAGTCAAGGTGAGGACATAGAAAGCCCATTCATTGAAGTCATAGCAACAAATTCTCTAAATCATGAGGAAGATGTGGGCATCCATGTACAGAAGCTTATGAGACCCCCAAATAGGCATTGCCTGAAGAGATATTCATCATGGTATATGATCCCCAAATTGTCAAAAGTACAAACCAGAGAAAGAAAAACAAAATCTACAGGACAAAGGCACTAAGTTGAGTTCAAGCCCTTGTCCTGGAGCAGTGGAGCAGTGGCTTGGGTGGTCTTGCAAGTTCCTGAGATGTTCCCAAGCCATATTTCCTAGTGTCTCAGAGTAAACTGTTTAGCATCTCTATAGTGACTATAATGATTTAACAACCACATCTTCCTGAGACCCAGTTTTACTCTGACTTTTCTTTCCAAACTTCATTCACCCTCTCATTTCTATTCCTCATTATCAGAGTAAATCTGGAGAAAAGCTGCTAGCCATATCCACACCACAGACTGAATGCTGGGCTGCCTTAAAATTTCTTCCAGCAGAGTAATGAGCACATCACCTCTAAATTCAGCCACACAAACAGTGACAGAACGTGTTGAAAATATAGCTAACCTCTATGCCAGAATGCAACATGAATGGCCTCCTTTTGCATTTGCAATGGTGTCCTCCTCTGCTGCAGTCTCAGGAGCCCAGCCTTTCCCATGGACAATACTATCACCATTCTGGTCTTCTGAGCCTCCACCAGAGTCACACAATAAATTCCACTTGCAATGTTCAATTCTTTCCCACCTCACATCTCTAAAATTTTCAAAATTCCTACCTCAAATACCAAAAATCCCTAGAAATTCCCGAACAATATGGTCAGACTCATCACAAAAAGGAACTTCACTCTGGTTACCAATTTCTGTTTTAGTCATGAATCTAGCAACCCATACCATTCACCCAGCTATTCCACTCCTCAGCTTATACCCAAAGGAGTTAAAATCAGCATACTACAGTGATGCATCTACATCAATGTTTATAGAAGCTCAATTCACAATAGCCAAGCTATGGAACCAAACCTTGTGCCCTTCAACAGATGAATGGATAAAGAAAATGTGGTATATATACACAATGGAATAATACTCAGCCATAAAGAAGAATGAGATTTGGCATTTGCCAGTAAATGGATGGAACTGGAGAATATCACATCAAGTGAAATAAACCAATCCCAACAAACAAAAGGCCAAATGTTCTCTCTGATATGTGGATGCTAATGCATTAAGGGAAATATAGAAGTTGATTGGATTAGACAAAGGGGAATGAAGGGAAGGGAGGGGCTGGGCATAGGAAAGACAGTAGAATGAATGAGATGTAACTTTCCTCTGATCATATATGAATACGTGACCAATGTAAGTCCACATTATATACAACCAAAAGAATGGGAGCCAAATTGGAATGGGTCGCACTCCATGTGTGTATAAAATGTCAAAATACACCCTATTGTTGAAGCCAAAATTAGACAGGCAGTCAGTACAGATAGGTAAATGGAGTCAGGTAAGATCAAGGAGGTCAATTTCAGTGAATCTGGGGAGTTGGAAACCCTAAGGGATTGAAATGCCTTTAGAGCCCTTCCTCCACCCTGTCAAGATAACCTGCCCCTGCTCCAATCTGTTGCTAAGGTTGCACAGAACGTGTGCAAAATATAGATAATATCTATGCCAGAATGTAACATGAATAGCGTCTATTTGCATTTCCAATTTTGTCCTCCTCTGCTGCAATCTCATGAGCACAGCCTTTCCTATGGACAATACTATCACCATTGTGGTCTTCTATGCCTCCACCAGAAACACACAATAAGTTCCACTTGCAATGTTCAATTCTTTTCCACCTTGCATCTGTCCCAGGAATTGCCCCTCCCTACAGTGGTCCACAGGCTCGACTGACAGTCACCAATCACCCTGTCACACAGCCAGGTAGTCAAGCCAGCTGTTGTCACCCCTCTGGATCCCTGGTATGGATGGGTTGTGGCAATTGCTGTCAGTCCTGCATCCCTTATAGGACACTTGCCCACAACTTTGGGACTATGTCATCTATGAAAAGCTTGTCCCACCACAGTGCCAACTGCTGATTCTACTAGACCATGATTCAGTCCCTGCTGGTGTCTTGGTTTCCCTGAGGACTCTGCTTGACCACTGCAACTGTTAAGGGCACTAAGGACGTTTGCTAGACCACAAGTACTCCACATGTCCCTATCCGGAGTGGAAGTACTTCTGATGTCCCTACTCTTCTTTGAGAAACTCATCTCCCATACATGACAGCCAAGATGGGGGAGCCCAATAAGCCTGTGCAGACTGCCATGAGAGTGCAAATGGGGTTCAGCAGGCTGGTGCCTGGCTACCTTCCTGCACCCACCCTTTTGTCTATAAATGAACGATGACTTTTATGCTTATTGTGCTAGTCTGACACCTCTATACCTTATACTGCTCACTTTTACTGCAGCATAGGGCCCAAGAAAGCCTCTTGAAGATGGTTTTATTAACTATTTATTGTTTCTTTCTTGGATACAGAGAGCTGAGCTGGTGAGAACCATGAGTTGGTGAGAACAAGGGATGCTGGCTCAGAGAACATCTTATTGTCTCCTCCAGACCCACTATTTGAGCTTCTGCCCCCAGTGGAATGCTTTTGAAGGTTCCCAAAGCTCCACTGGAGGTTTTAAGCTGGTGCAGAAGGGCAGAGCAGGGGACCCAACCCTGTGAATACCCTGTTTCAGACATGGTTGATCCTACTTTTAGCCCATCCCAGGGAACAAAACACACAGAAAACCCTCACTTCAGGTTGAACACCTAGTCCCACTGGAGCAAGAGCACATAATCTGAATAAATAGCTCATTAATAAAGAGATTCCTTGAGATGAGCCAACTGGCTTATTTCATATTTATATCACAGGAATATTATGTATGTTCTGTTGCACGTGGAATACAAGGCAAGAATGGGAAACATACAGCAGTTCTCCCTTTCCCACAGCTTTGCTTTCCATGGCTTCAGTTACCTGTGATCAGCAGAGCTACAAAAATATTACTTGTCTTATTCTCAGAGACAAGGACTACATTCAGATTAATTTTATTATAGTGTATTGTTATCATTGTGTGATTTCACTATTAGTTATTGCTGCTAATCTCTTCCTATGCCTGCTTTAGAAATTGAGTATTGTCACATATGTACTTGTCACCATCCAGGTCACAGCCTCTTTAGACTCTTCTCCCTACCAACCACCCCAGGCAATCTCATCACACTAAGCATAGAGAATCCCCTGTCTAAGCCACTATAAAGACATCAGCATTTATGTTCAAGATCAAAAGGTGATACTATGTGTTATCAGCACTGAGAACCATCAATGCCACAGTAACATCAAAATTTCAGGAGCAAGAAATGAATGTAGCACCAACTTCACAGGTAATTTTTCTTGATCCTGTGGTGGCAAGTTAACAGGGTATAGAGGTACCTCACCTTGGAACTTCTGCATTGTTGGGTTCAGCTATAGAGCAGGTTGCACCTGGGCCTCCCTTTCCTCCATTTTGGAAACCAGCTTTTCCAACTGTGGATTGGTAATGACATCCTTTTTCCTAGAGATCACAGGGCATAGGAGGCACCAGAATACCTCCCGACCAAAATCCTTCTTCAGGGAAACCGACAGATAAATGTGGTAGATGCATCCACACTTCAGGCTCATGAGTTGTTTTGAGATAGTCAAGGCAGACAGGACATCAGCATAATTCTTGGAAGAGTATAGCATGTGCCTGTTTGGGGTCAAATGCACAGGGAAGGGAATTTCCATGAACTCACTGACTATTAGTTTCAAAATCCATGACTTTTTATGTGCAGAGTTATTATGTTGCAACTCTGTCTTTGCCAGAAAAACACCATCAGAGCATCTCCCTCTGTCTTCAGGGATTTAATGTCACATTTTGGGAAAAAGAGGACACAGATGGTCACTGTGCTTTGCACTGAGGTGGAAGAAGGGCCCTCTGCTCCTGGAGTTTCTCATTGTGTGCTAATACATGTGACCAGATATATGACCTGGTGACATCTATATCAGAAGCAGTGAAGGTATTGTCATATCACCATGCACAAAGGACCCCTAGCAACTATCATGAATGCAAATAGAAGATCTGTCCCTCTGTAGCCCCTGAACAGCATGCCACACTCTCTGTTCACCACCCTTAGAATGGGTGATTCACGGTGACACTTAGAGAGCAGCCTGACAGCACTTGTTGGACTGAGTACTTACCAACTTCCTATGAGTTACGTACACTGCTTTTTTCTTATTTTGAGACACTATCTTGCAGAATTGCCAAGCCTGGCTTCAAACTTGCAATCTTCCTGCTTCAGTCTCTGCACTATCTTGGATTACATGCATGCACCAACCTCCCCAACATTATTTTTTATGTCTTCAAAACTGAGGATTTAACACTGGGACACTTTACCTGTGTCCTTTATCCCCAGCCCTTTTAATTATTTACTCTGAGATATGATCTTGTTAAATCGCCTGCAGTTGGCCTCAAACTTGTTCTCCTCCCTCAGCAATGCAGATAGTTGGATTACAAATGTGCACTCCACCCTCTCTGGCTCATGTAATTTATAACTAACAAAAACTGCTAAAGATGCAATGTTGGACTTGCCCTGAATATTGGCTCCTTGGCTAAGGGCCTTCTCTGGGATGCACTTTCCTGAAACCTGTTCACTGCATGGGCCTCACTGTGGCCTGTATCACTGCTGCCACCGCCCAGTAACAACACAGACACCCCTGCCCTGTAGCCACTGACACCAAAACCACTGTATGTACTCCTCGGGAACAACTGCATGGTGATACCACAATCTTCAAGGGTCAAACAGATTCCTCAGTTCCATGGTGTGCTTTGTCACACATTTATGAACACCTGAAAGGCAGTGGACATTATTGCCAGGCAAATCATGACATCTATGCAGATAAATAAACTGTAGAAATTCATCTCTACTCCAGTGGGGTGCCTCCATAAAAGTATTTCACCTGGATGCAGAAGGGTTGAACTGAACCCACAGAGCATGTCTAGCCTGGACAGGGTGAACCTCATTGCACTTACTATCACCTCAGTGTCACCGGATTGAAGAATTACTGCTTCTTGAGAGGAGCTTCATTTCATGCCCCATCATGCCCACTTCATAAACAAAGCACTGAGGATATACAGTGGACAGTGTTGAAGTACATTGATCACTCTGCATCATTTCTTCAGTTATTAGAATTTCATTCATAGCCCTTTTAAGTGCTTTTACCTAATTATAATGGATCCAAAAAATTGTCTTGTTCCTGTGAGTGTCATATGAAAGAAGGAAAATTTCTTATGACACACAATCCAGCCAATGTGAGCTTGACCCAATTTACAAAGGAAGTTAAGAATTGTGGTGTTACTCTAAGAGTAAGCTATGTGAAGCCACTGAGGACACTCCTCTGGTGGAGAAAGGAGGCATCCATGTGCTTGATTGCACTGTTGAGGATGTTGCACCACCCTCCAGCCAGATCATTTTTGACCTGCTAAGTCTTGGAAAAATTAACTTTCATGAACCACATGCTGTTTCATTACTGCCTGTTTGCATTTGAACCTTGGGAGAGCTCCAGTGCTGGGTGCTCTAGCATTAATTGATAGTGGAGTGAAGTTTGAAGATGCAGTACTTTCCCAAAGACAAAGGCAGTGTGGGGCTTTGAACAGCAAGCAACTCTTATGTTTGGAGAAGTATGAACTGAAAATGCAGCTGTGCTTCAAAAACTTCAGTGGGCACAGAAGCAACTGTGTCATTCAGTCAGCCATGGTACCTGATGCTACTACCTTGAAAGTGTAACTTGAGATGGGGCCTAATTGGTTGTAAATATTATCCAAAGTTTTGGTGTCCTAGATAAGTCTGATGTAGCTTCCATAGCAGTATTAGAAAGCAGTTTCTGCAGGCCACAGGATGGACAGAATTTCACCCTTTGTCTTGGTGATGATAAACCACTTATATATAGGGGGAAAAATTCTTGCTATTCTGCAATTAAAATGTATTACGCTTTGGGTATGAGTTGTCCCCCAAAGCTCATGGGAGACAATGCAGAAATGCTCACAGTGAAGTGATTAGATTATGAGAGCTGTGTTCTAACAGGGCACTAATCCTGATTGCTTAAATTTTATTTTCTTCCTATGAGCTTTCCCGCCCTCTCCCCCACCCCCTCTCTCTCGTTCTCTCTCTCAGCTTTCCTGCTGCCATGAACTGGGAAACTTTCCTCTGCTACACACTTCTGCCATGACTTTCTACCTCTGCTCAGGCCCAGAGCAATGGCACCAACTGACCATGGACTGAAGCCTATGTAACTATAAAAATGACTTTTCCTCCTCTAAAATGTTCTTGTCAGATATTTTGATAACAGGGACAAAAAAAGTGACTACCAAGAAAATTGCTTATTTTTTTTTTCATTTTTTTAAACTCTGGTGAAATTGTTTTCTCTATGACATCCCATTTTAAAATATTAATGTAAACCAACCTGTAGGTTACTCACACTGTACAGACTCGGTCAGCATGTCCACAGATGCCTAGAGTTCATGTAGAGTCCAAAAGCTTTGCACACAGTTTCACCCTCAGGTTTCTGTACCATAAGGTGGTCCTCGTGTGCCAGTTTGCACAGGACAGTCTAAGACTCTGGGACGAAGGCACTCACTTCAGTGACTGATGAGGGGCCAGCTAAGTCCATTCATCTTGCTATAGAGGGCAGTGGCATCCTACTGCCAAAGCAACATCTAGATGGAGCTGCAGTTCAAGCACTAGGGGCTCTGTCGCAGGTCCTCCAGCAGGTCTGCACTGAGCTTCCCAGGCAACAGGAGCTGGGCTTCAGCGTGGCTCTACAGGCTGTGTAGCACCAGAGTCTCCAAGGCTGCAGGCGACAAGGCAGGTGTCAGTAGCGCACCCCTGTGGTGGTGGTGGTACATTCATTCAGGGGCCAAGCAGCAGACATCCAGCTGTACTGGTGTTTCTGGCTGCCCATGGGGGTCAGGATGCCTTTGCCAACACCCCTCACACTGCCTGTGGTGTAGCCCCAGGCTCCCATGCTGTGGGAGGCATCTAGGTGTGCGCCTCAGTGGAGCCAGGGAAGCCAGGCTCTGCGACCCAACCACCTGCCACACCACCCACCTTCGCGGCCTTATGGGGGAGTGGGATGAGGCTTGGGGCCAGCCAGGGAGCACCCCTGCGGCGCCCATGTAGTGGAAAGGCCCGCTACCAGCCCCTTGATGATACAGCAGGCAGGGCAGCATGGAACACAGGGAAATGCTGGGCACCTAGACCAGGAATTGGCTATCTGCATTGCTGCAGCTTCTGTGGCGGCAGAATATAGGAAGAGGCCAGGTGTACCATTGAAAGCTGCCAGTCCCTAGCTAGAGAAGGTGGCTACTAGGGTACAAAGGAGCTCAGCTTAGTGTGCTGCCTGGACCATAGCAGTTTGCTGGTGGCTATGTCCTGGTCGAGGTCAGTAAAGAGCAATAAGTCCCCCCAACTTGAAAAGACACTCCCAAGAAAAAGATCTCAGTGCCAAAGGTCCGTGAGGATCCTTGAAAAGATGCAAGGTTTAGGGACTGAGCAGCAAGGAGCAGACCAGGGGTCCCACCATCGCCTGCATGCGAGCTATGGTGTCCTGACCCACTCTGGAAACAGGAGGACCAGGAGGAGAAAGGAAAGGGGGAAGGCAACAGGGAGAGATCCAGCCATAGAAAGGCCCTGCAGGCCCTTGTGTCTGCAGCCTTGACTCAAAAGCGATTCCACAGCCACCAGCCACCATCAGTCAGGGCCATCCATGCTCTGGAGCTGCTCCAAGATAACTTCTAGCTCCCTGGGCATCTGCTGAGAATGGAGAAGAACAGCAGGGAGGGTTGCTCCTGGGCACTGAGAGAGGCCCAGGGAGACTGAGGGGGAGTGCAAATCCCCTAACAAAGCTTTTCATTTCTGCAAATTGATCTTTCATGAAATTATACAATATTTACTTATGCTTTTAATTCTGTTCTCATGTGAAAATCCTATCAATATATAAGAAATTTAGTAAGTTCACATGTCGAACAATCCAGCTCAGTACTTCTATTTCTTAATGTGTTGCAAAACCAAAATGACAGGTACTAAGAACACCCTACACCATCTGTGATTCCTTCAACAGGCCAAACATTGCAGCCTGCGTGGTTCTCTGCCTGCTCACTTCCTGCTCACTTCTCCCACATTCATACCAGGATGTCTCAGCTTTGCTCAGCAATTGGTTTTCTAGATTTGTCAAATTTTATTTGAATTTTTATCTAGATCTCGTGGCGATTATTTTATGTTAACTATAAATATTATTCTATACTATTATAGGAAAACTTTATTTGGAGAATATAAATTGTTTTACAAGTGCATACCTTTAATGTCTAGAGAATAAAACACCAGAGAGAGCCTGGCAGTGCCTGGCACTATGACGAGCAGGGTGTATGATAAATGCAGGAGCAAGGGCCTGAAACTTGGCAGCAACAGAGGGATAGAGGTGGCAGCACTCAGGTGCCTGCCAGGAATCCACTGAATGCAGGTGATGCTACAAGAGGACAGTCTCCACCTGAGGGGTCTGGCCAGGCAGTTGCAGGGCCATTGGAGAGGCAGTCTCTAGTCATGGCAGGGGAGGTGGAACCTTCAGAGAGTTGGGTCAGACATGTAGGATTATGGCTGAGTGTCCAAGATTCTACAGCACCACTGCCAGGTGATAGAGTCCAGTGTTAGGACTGAGGGTCTTTCAGGTCTCCCCTTTGGAGGCCTAGAGGGGCTGGGTGTGAGAAGGGCATCTGGGATCAGAGGAGGTAGGAATACCTCTGTGCAGCTTTCAGAATTCCTTAGCAATTTACCTAAGGAATTTGTGACCATTGGAATACTGATGGCCCCTGCACTGAACACTTGCATTAGACAACATTGGCTTTAACCATAGTCCAAATCTGATCTTCTCCATTTATTCCTGGCACTCATGTGACTAACAAACAAAATTTCCAAATTCTGTGATATTTTTACTCAATATTTCATTTCCATTTTCAGAAACGTTTCAGTGTTAGCAAACCTCACAGTGTATGGCTTCTTTGTCAGTGTGCCCTAAGTGCACTTGATTGATAGGAGGAGGGCTTTTATGCACCCAAAGTTAAATCCAGGCTCCCCACTTCTTCCTTATATGCGATGTTTCCTTTTAGCTTTATATATTCACAAACACTAATATTTATTGGTTTTGTATATATTATAAAAGTGTGTCTATATCTGTATATAGACATTACATTATGTACCTGTGTGTATAAATATTTCACGATTGGGTATAAATTTCTTGTTCAAATTAACATTGATGGCATTTTTAGATTTATAACTGTGGGTATCTCTCTTTCTCTCTCCTCCTCTCTTTCTCTTTCATACACAAGAAACATTTACTTTTCACACCTTCTACTGAGCATGCTCACAGTGCCCTTTTCCAGCTCCTGGGGGTCACCCAATGTGTTCATCTGCATTGACCTTGTTTATCTCTTTCTTTCTTTTTTCCTTTTTTCTTTCTTTGGAAATACATACCATTGTTTGTGTTTGGATTTGCATAATACTGACCTGATAAAATGAGATGGAAAGGGTCCCATACTCTCCAATTTCTTGGATGTTTCCCACTGTGCAACTGTCATGTAGACCTACATTGTCTTGCTGACTCTACCCAGCCACTTTTCACCTCTTAATGTACAAAAGAGGGGTTGTTGTTACTTTTCTATTGTTTAATTACTTTTATTTTAGAATGATCTTCACACCATTTATGTACATTAAGTACATTGAAAATTTTCTGTAGTATCTTTGGCCATCTGAATTCTGGTGTATTGTCGACATTGTCTGTGTGTGTGTGTGTGTGTGTGTGTGTGTGTGTTTCCAGGGATTGCAACCTAGACACTAAGCAAGAATTGTGCCTTGAGCTACATCACCAGCTCCCATGCTAATTCTTAAGGTGTTTTGGGTCTTCTCTATTTATCTTAGCAAATCTTGCAAGAGAGTCCTTAAATTTATTGATCTTTAGAAATGAATGGGAAAAGTAGTAGGTTCCCATAACAGTAAAGGGGCAAAGGGGATGATCAGATCATGAGCAATTCAGATATTATTATTATTATTATTATGAAAGTGCATTCACTGTACCAAAACTTTTCAGCATCAAGATTAGGAGCACTGCACAGCACAGACTACCAGCTCTTGCCCTTGTGATTCAGATGCTGGCTGGAAGCTTGGCTCACTGATGCTTCCCAGCATTGCAGGACTGTGAGGAACCACATAGGACTACCATGAGAAAAGATTAATTCGTAATTCAAAGGATGAAGTTTCCATTGCATGCTAGGGCTTTGGCATTACAGTAAAGTCGAGGAATCTTATGTCAAAGCATTGCAAGTTGGAGCCATTTGATTCATATTAGGTTTTATATTTTCATCAATTAGGAATTCACAAAATCCATGGGATTACATCCCAATGATCACCTTATAACCTCATTAACACAGTAAGGTGATCTCACATAAAATCAAAAGAAAGATAAACTTTAAATTAAATAGTGAATTTGGCATTTGATCTGAAAGCTTAGAATATATTTAGGCAACTAAAGTATAAATGTAAGACCTAAAATGAAGAGAGAATCCTTAATATTAGTGGTATAATTATTCTGAACTCATCAATGGCATTTATGTTCATGATTTGTTGTGGTTTGGATATGATATGTGCACTATAAACTTGTGTTTTTCTGTTGTCCTCAAAATCTTCTCCATTCACTGATATGCATCATCTTGATTATGATATACATGTGCATTCATTTCATTTTTAGTATTTATCCTGCTTGATGTTCTCTGAGATTTGACAATCTGTAGTTTGTTGTCTATCATTATGTTGTAAAATTATTAGTGTTTATTACTGGAATATTTTTAGACCTCTTTCTCTTTTCCTATGTTTCCCACTACAGATATTTATTTTGTGTAATCTTCCCAAGAACTTGGAAATGCTGTGTACTTTATCATTCTCATTTTTTAAAATTTTCAATATAATCATTTTCTATCGACATTGTCAAGCTCCTTTATTCTCTTCTTGTCTGTCTGTGGGCAGCCCATTGGTGACTCCATTAAAGGCATTCCTCACTTATGTTCTAATCTATTTTATTTCTGACATGCCCTTGGGATTCTTTCTTAGAGGTTGAATCCCTCAGCTTACATTTGCCATCTGAAATAGCCTGCTGTCTACTCGGTCCTCACAGTCACTAATGTGTTCATCACATCATTTTTAAATTGCTATGTGAAAGTTTTCAAATCAATGTCCTGTGGGAGTCTGGTTCTGAAATCTGCTTTCTCCCATGTCTTGTGTCTTGCATTTTGCATGCCTTATCATTTCTTTCACCGCCCCACCCCAACACTACACCACCCTCATTTTACAAGATCCACCTGCTGAGGCTTTCCTTTGGAAAATGAATTAGTTTTAGGCTGAGAGCATGGGGAAGAGTGAATCCCCAGGCAGGAGTTTTCCCCCAGCAGTGGGCTGAGGGATAGGGCTCAGCCTCAGGTGTCTCTTATTCCCTATGCTACCCTGGAGAGCTGTTCCTGCAGAGGTTCTAGGAAACCTGCAGGAATGTGGTAGGCTGGGAGGAGCTACAGTGCCTATCCATTTGTCAAGTAACCCCAGAAGACTTGGATGCTAGCTTCCCAATGTAGGTCTCTACAGGTCCATTTTAACTATTAAGAAATGAAGGCTCCAAAACAGCACACAAGCTATTCAAAATCAAAGCACAGGTAAAGGCAGGTGAGACAGAATGCCTTTGAATAGGACTTTGGCATTTATTTGTGGACTTAACACTTTGTATTTCTGAAGGGTTATGAATTTATACCATAAGGCCAGGAAGGAGTGAGATAGGAGACAGACATAATTGTGTCTAGATAAAGACAGCAAAGAAACCACACATCTCCGCTTTGTGGTTCTCATTACAGTTGTTTATGTATCATGGGCTTCATGAGTTTTCAAAAACTTGGTTTCTTTGTGGGAGGAAAATGTTCATCAAAAGAAAGATAAACTTTAAAGTTAAATAGTGAATTTGGTGGGCAATAAAAGAGAATAAAATTATGGCATTTGCAGGTAAATGGATGGAGTTAGAGGATATCATGCTAAGGGAAGTAAAGCAATGCCAAAAAATACAAAGGCCGAAGAATGTTTTATCTGATGAGCACATGCTAATCCATAATGGGGGTGGGGGTGGCATGGGATAAGTGGAGGAACTTTGGGTTGGCCAAAGGAGAGGGAGGAGAGGGAAGTGGGCATGGGGATGGTGGAATAAAACAGATATATTACCCTAGGTACATGTATGATTGCAGGAAGGGTGTGACCCTACTTCATGTACAACCAGAGAAGTGAAAAATTGTGCTCTATTTGTGTTCAATGAATGGAAGACCATTCTGCTGTCATGTATAAATTTAGATTAGAATAAATAATTTTTTTAAAAAAAAGTGAAATTTGAAAATATTTTCTGAGATTTTTCCAGGTAAGAAAGATAATAAGCAATTAATTCTCTTCTCTTGTCCAATAAACTGAAAGGGCTCTTTGATGCAAAGGCCCATGACTTAATCAAGTGTGCATGGTAGGTGTCCAGCACAATCCCCAGCACAATGAATGCATAAGTAGGTGTTTCATAACTATTTCATTAGCTCAATTAATGAAGAAAATGCATGAGTTAAAAGCTCAGTGCTTGGTTGCTTGTAGGTCAAAAACCAAAACTGAGTTTCAAGAAAAGTAAATATTAAAGTCCTCATTGAAGAGATTCATAATCTCTCTGTAGAAAGTGAATAATCCAATTTAGAAACATAAAACAGAGCACGATAGATGACGAAGTGTTAGCCTAAGTACAAAATGAAGCGATGGAAAAAAGAGCTTTTGGAGTGAGCTGGCATTGTTAGGGGAAGCTTCAAGAAACAGAGACCTAACAGGTGACCTAAGTCAACTGGAAGGCAGCCAAACCAGGCGTTTTTATTGATCTTCCAGTGCTTCAACCTACTGGCACAACTAACACCGCCACGGTATTCTCTCCGCACCACCGGAAGCCCATGCACGCTCACCTACCACTCCCCTGGCCCCCACCCCATCCCTGCGCGCCCGCGGACAACCCGGTGCACACTCACGCGCTCCATCGCCTCTAGTATCCAGCTTCGAGGCGCCCCGGGCGGGCCGGCCTGGGAGGGCGGCGGCACCCAGTCCCCATCAGCTGGCACCACGGGGACCAACGGTCAGAAGGACGCGGTTCTGCACGCGCCATTCTCACCCGTCACGCGTCCCAGCGGCTCCTCTTACAAGCGACCCGCCCGCCGCCCTTGGGAAGTCCTAGATCCTGCTCCACCGAGCCGCAGTCGCAGAGGTCAGGAAGCGTCCGAAGTTCTGGGGGCCGCCAACTTCGCGCCGCAGCCAGTTGCGGAAAGGGCGACCCCGGCACGTCCGCCTATGCACACCAGCCGGCAACTGGCAGAGCGCGCGGCGAGGCCCGCGGACGCCACGGGCCGCCCAGGCAGCCGCTAGAGCGCGTCCCGAGAGGCGCCGCATTCTAAGAGGTTGCCGCCTCAACGGCTCTTCACCGGGAGCCGGCACTGCAGAGGACCACCGCGGACAGTACGCGCCCTGCGGGCGGGATCTGCACCTGCGTCTGGGGCCTTGGGGCGGTAGGCAATGCAGTGAGCCATTCAGCCAAAGAGAGCACAGGACGCAGCACCTATTTCAATAATATTAAAGCTCTCATAGGAGAGACGATTAATACAATAGAAGCAGATGGAGATACAAGGAAGCCAAATGATCATGAAACGTGGAAGAGAACAGCGGGAGTTGACAGGACTCCACAAGGCAGGAGGAGTGGTAAGATGCTGCTGTTGAATTGTACAGTGCGTTTATTTTTATGTTTTAACCCATTGGTAAATTCACCATCCCACGTTGATTAGCCAGACTTTAGCTGGAGAAGCCAAGGCTCTGTTTCCCATGCAATACTGATTCATGCCTTTACATTTCTTTGTCCACCATAGATCAGGTCCCAGCAGCAACTCTATCTCTGGCTGTTTTTCAACCACCTCCAGCCACTCCAGCCCTGTGTCCATACACAGCTGCCTGAGAAATCTTCAGCCAGACCCATGTACTGACACTTAACTCTATGTTCTTTTAGAACATCCTGTGGATATCGCTGAAGAGCTTCCAAATTAGAGCCATAGATTCCTGAAACTACAAGTGGAAGAGGCTTTGTTCTGATTGCACTGTGTTGTGGAAGGCTTCTGATTGCACAGAACCCAGGGAGGGCCTGACAACACTGAAGTCAGAGCAAGAAGATGCTGTCCACACAGCATGGACTCCGAGGTAGGAGCAATGGCAAAGACACCCTGTAGCCACACAGTGTTTATGTTTCTGTTTTGTATGGTTGAATACTAGAAAGCATCTTTGTCTTCAGCAGTGAATGGGATGACCCACTAGACAGTCACACACTGAAAGTAGGACACTATAGAAGCTGGTCTCTATAACAGCTGGAGGACACTGCTGATTTTGAAACCTGGGGAGGGAGTTTTGAATCCAAAAATATATGTCTGAATGCAGGTCTCTTTATAGTTTTCATATCTTAATGACCTTGTGTCAAGAGATCTGATTCCATGACTTGGAGTGTGCTGTGTTTGTAACCACCTTTTCTAGCCCTACGTGGAAAGTTGACCTTTGCCAGGAGATGAGCTCATTCTCCCCTTGTCACCAAAAACACTAGCCTTGGACCCTGATTGGTTATGAGCTCTTTTGCAAAAGACCAGGAGATCTTATTTGGAATTAGTATTTATTTCTGCCTAGACTCTTTTTTATATATTTATTTTAAGTTGCAGTTGGACACAATACCTTTATTAATTTTTATGTGGTGCTGAGGATTGAATCTAGGGCCTCACACATGGTAGGCAAGCACTCTTCCACTAAGCCACAACTCCAGCCCTGCATAGACTCTTTCTGCTCTCCAACAAATTACCTGGGTTGCCCATCTAAGAGGAAGAGAAATTCCTTTCTCACAGCCCTGGAGACTATTGAGTCCCAGTTCCAGGTGCTGAGCATTGGACTGCTGAGGGCATTCTTGCTGTGTCTGCACATGGCAGAAGGCAGGAGGACAGGGCGTGGGGTGCGGGGTGGAACTCCCACAGGCACAACCTGCAGCCAGGAGACAAAAGTTCTTCTGTCATCTGCCAGGTGGAGGGAGAGCAGTGCACCCACTCTCTGCAGGTTCAGGATGTGCAGCAGCATCACCTTCTCTTCCTCACCGTCAACATCTGGATAACAGGGCACAGCGAGGACTGGATACTTCAAGAATGTTTTGTCTGGGATGAGTGTGTGCCCCACCATTGTGGGGAGATGCAGGGAGAATAAGAACCTTCTGCAACAGAATCCAGTTTACAGGAAGAAGAAGAAGAAGAACAGATACTAAGAGGAAGTGGGGAACTGTGAGATTAGGATGGAGGCCAGTGAATGGTCCATGACTGGCAGCACAATAACCATGGGGGAATTGGGAAGAGAGGCTCTTCTTTGCTGTCTATGAGGGTTCCCAGATGCAGTCTGAGGTGTGGGTTGTGGGACAACAGAATGGTACAGATTTAAGTTGGGTGGGAGATGGATTGGGGGGGCCTGTCCCTTAGCTGGCTGCTTACAGCCATGGACTTGAGGTATGGGCAGGAGCTGTCACTGGAAGCAGAAGATGGAAAAATCACCGCCATAGAAGGGGGGGTAGTGTCCATGGCCGTGTCCTCAGGCAGCACAGTGGGATGCTGGGAAAGGTGAGCTGATGACTTTGCTATGGTGGTTGGGGGGACACTCCTAGCAGAGTCCTGGCCCTGGGTATTGGGGCTATGAGTGGAAGGGACTAGAGCAGGTCTTGGAAGGAATGAGGAGAAGGAGGAAGAGGAGCAGCAGGAGGAGCAGCCAAAGGAGAGGGATTATTAGGAGGAGGAAGGGGAGGAGGAGAAGGGAATGGAGAAGGGGAAAGAGAAGAAAATGAAGGGGGAAGAGAAGGAGGAGGAAGAGAAAGAGGAGAAGGAGAATCAATACACATGGGGATTGGGGATTCCATTCTTGAAGAGGTAGGCTTGGAGGGGAAAGGGACCTGGGTATGAGGTGTGGGAAGTTGGGAATTGGGAGGTGCCACAGGTCTTGCCAGGTGTGTGGTTTGGTGAAACACATTAGGGGTAACACCCACACTGGGACTGGGCCTGAAGGAAGAAAGAGGGTTAGTGGGAGGAGGCAGAGGAATGGAAGTTGGGATTTCCCCCTCATCTTTATTAGGTGAGGTGGAAGGTCGAGGGATGGATAGGTTCAGGGGCCCAGCAGGCTGGAACTCCAACTGCCTGCTGACAAGGATACTTGGGAAGGGGGAGGGGTCAGTGGGTGGGGGAAGTGGGCCTGCATTCCAGGCAGGGCCTGCAGGTGGGAAGAAAGAATGGACAGACTGAGTGGTGGTGCAGTCCTCCAGAGCCTCTCTTCTGCCCTGTAAGGCCTCTGCATCAGCCTCCAAGTTCTTCCTCTTCGCACTCTGAACCTCCCTCATCAGGGTGCCTGAGTCTTCCTCTGGACACAAAAGTGGCCGCTTAGCAGGTGGGGGCAGCCCATCTTGATGCCAGGGCTTCAACAGTGTCAGGGCCCCCGGCACGGGCTACTTTCTTTTCTTGGGCCTCCAGATAGCAGCACTTTGTGGATGACAGCTCTGTGATGGAAGACAGGAAGGCTTTTGGCCCTGCACTCCCTTGATGGATGGCTAGGAGCCTGGAGAGATGGAACAATCATCTCCTTGGCGCACTTGTCCTGCATTGAGCAGCCCTCAGCATTAAGCAGGGTGAGCACTCCTTGAGCAGGGCAGTGGTTCTGCAGGTGGCAGGGCTCCCACATGACAAGTTCTTGAGAGACAAACTGGGCCCTCTCTGGAATACTGTTTACTTCTAGGGGCCAAGAACTGGGTTCTAGTGCACTAAGGTCTCCCTGAGTCTCCAGAGGACATGTTGGTGTTGCTTTCCCTTTGCTCAGGGCACCCCTCTGCAGATCCTCCTGCTTCTTTTGCCATTGGGGACTGCCCTGCTCCTCCTCCTCCTCCTCCTCCTGGTGAACCTTGCCTTCTTCACGCTGTTCATGGGCCCTGAGCTCTGCTTCTTTGGAATCACAGGGAAGTGAGCCGGTATCATGGGCCCCTCAGCCTGGTGGACGTGCTGATAAAGTGGCCTGCACCAAGGAGTGGCCTGCACTGAGGAGGAGGGATCCTTACAGTTGTCCAGGGTTCAAACATCCACGAGTTCCTAAATGATAGGTCTGGCTTTATGTAGAAGGACCTCCAGGACAGCAGCAGCAGGATCCCCAGAGAGGAGTGCACCACCTGCAGGAGAGGGTCTCTGTCGCAGCCAGCTACATAAGGCACCCGAGGTCAGGGATCTTGGTGGACATGCCTGCAGGCAGGGCTGATGGAAGAGGCTGGTACAGCAGGGTGATTCCTGCGAGGAGTGGGAGCATTGCAGGCCAGATGGATGGGAGTCTGATGGTCCAAGAGGGCCCAGCAGCATAGCCTGCGACTGTGCTTGCTCAATAGACTGCCCATTGAGGGAACCTGTTGCTCTTCTGATCCAACAGTAGTCAGAAGTGCAGAGGAGCTCGGCAATCACCAGCTCCCCTGGAGACCAAAAGCTAAACTCTATGTTTAACCCTTGTGATGTGTGGCCGGCACGCATGACGGAGAAGGGACTTGGGGCCAAGAAGGTTGGTCAAAAGAAGGCCTCCAGGGTAAAGAGACCCTACCCCCACTGTCCCCTCTTAGTCTGAGCTTAGTGCTCCTCCAGACTCTGTGCTGCTGCTTCTCCCACACCCACCACACAATTTTCTCACCACTTCAAAGGGTCATTCTGAGGCTGCTTTCCTTTTGGTTATTTAGGCCGTCGTTCTACATAATATCTCTATGGATTCTACTTGACATGACTGTAGCCATCCAGAGTTGAAACAACCATCAATTGCCCCCATAGTTCCCACCATACTATCAATTTAGAAAACCATTACAATGGTCCCTGAAACTGTCCCACAGGATTCTTGAGCCAGTAATGGTGCCTGACTGTGTGTGATATTACTTCAGGTAAAATAAGTTCATTTTGTTTGGGAAGAATCCCCTTTCATCCTAACCAAAGCATATGCATATCCTTCTCTCTAAACCATATTGAAGGTGTGCAGTATTCTTCCTGTTGCCTAGCGTCATATTTCACTTGGGACACCCAAAGCCAGCACTGAGCAGCCCTTTGCTGCCAAACCAGCTCGATTTCTTCCACATACACTACATGTTCTGCTCAATATTTAGACACATTAGCCCAGTCTTCCTGAGGTTCTGTAGCACCCCTGAGTTTCCCGTTTCATCAGGCTGCATGGGCTTCATGTGGAGAGAGGCGGACCCTGATCTAGCCTCACCTTTGGATCCCTGAGCATCACAGCAGACAAAAGAGGGGACTCTGGGCACCATACACTGCTCTAGGGGAATCTTTATCCTGAACTTGTGGAGGTCTCTGATCCTCAGAAGCCCCCAGGGTGTCCAGGGAAGTCAACTCTGTGAATAATCCTGCTATCAGACATGATTGCTCCTACTTTTACCCCATCCCTGGGGTCAAAACAGGGAGAAACCCCTAGCTTTGGTGCCCAGTTGCTCTGTAGCAAGGGTGCCTCCAGGGCACATCTGCTAGATAAATTGCTCATTAATAAGGAGATTGCATGGGATGTGTGAACTGGCCTATTTCATCTTTACATGCACAGGAATATTGCATATGTTCCCTGTGCCACACCGAATACCAGGCAAGGAGAAAAATGCAGCAGTTCCATTTCCCCCACATCTTTTGCTTTCCTTGGCTTCAGTTACCTGTGATCAGCAAGGCTCAAAAAGTGTTACTTGTCTTACTCTCAGAGACAAAGACTACATTTGCATGAATTAGAGTGTATTATAACTGTTCCATTTCACTATTGTTAACCTCTTCTAGTGCCTGCTCTAAAGTGAGCTTTTTAACTGTGCATTGTGTAGGATAAAGCCATGTATCCAGGGCTCAGTACTCTTCATTATTTCAAGTGTCCACTGGGGGCCTTTGAACATATTACATGCAGAGAAGGAGGTCTACTGCATGAGCTGTCAGGGGCCCAGATATTCTGTATTTGAAATGTCAGTAAAGCTGCCATTCCTCATTTAGCTTTATGGAAAAAAAAAACAGAAGCAAGCTTTCCACAATAATAGCAGCCCACAGGATCGAACATCATACAGATCTGAAGTGAGGCCTATCTGAAGATGTTATTTGGGTTTCAAATACATATTGGATACAGAAGACAGAAAAACTTTAATAACCTGAAAATTGATGTACATAATAAAATCATGCATATTTTAATTGATTTTTGTGGTTAGTAAAAAATATGCAGGTACAAATGAGTCATGTGACATGTAATTTTCTCTAGGATAATGCTGGCTTATGCTCAGGGACTCCTTCACCACCCAGTGGGTCCAACCTGACTGGGACACAGACCCAGAGCAGCAGCTGCCAGCTGGATTGAGACTGTGGGGAAAATTCAAGTTGCCACATTCCATAGTCACCCAAGCTGGGATCTGACTGAGCGAAGAAAGACCATTACTCCACCCGGCTATTGAGAATGCTGTCCTTCTCAGCAAGGGACCCAGTGTCCCTATGGGTACATGATGTCCCTAGCAGGGAGGTGACCCCAGACACCACTTGCTGTCCTCATCACTTTAAGAGAGTTCCGTTCCTGGAACCTCACTCTCTTATATAATTCTCCTCCTACAGAAAGCCCCAAAATCAAAATATTTTTAAAAACACATGATTACGATCACCACCCTGAGAGTCTTGTCATACCTCTGCCTGATTCTGAAGTGGGTCACATGTAGAGTAAGATCCTCCCAGAGGAGTTTTTGCATACAAGGTCTCTCTTCTTCCCTCTTATACATTCCGTCTCATTCTTTTTGTGACACAATCATTACTTGAATAAAGGAGTTGCTAGTGTTTCTGAAGACACATAAAGTACATCATGCAAAGCAGAGCAATTTATCCTGAGGGGGTGTACTTTATTGATTCAGATGGATTCCTTATTCTGGATTACCTCCTCAGTGTTATATCTGTATATGACTAAAATTAAATTTTGAACAAAAATTTTTAAAAGTACCCATTAGGACCTATTATTATTCTTGTTGAAACCCATGAAGCTATTTTTTAAAAGGATCACCTCTCACCTCCCATAAAACTACCTTCTTTGGAGGTTGAGGAAGTTAATTAATCCAAATCAGTTCCTCTATGAAGCATACTGAAGAGCACAATGATGGCTGTAAAAGGTCTTTTTTCTGTGATTGGGAAGATCCTATTGAAAGTTTGGAAACCAAATTCAAAACCTATTCTAATCAGCAATTCAAAAACATGTTGCTTTTTCCCCCTTTTTAGTCACCATACCCAGAGGAATATATATTTTAGTAATGTTACTATATCTTTAGTACCACAACTTACACAAAATTCGATCCACTTTTTTAAAGTCTCAGAAATAGTTACTCATGGCTTTGCAAGACTCACAGGTGATTAGAATTTGAAGATTGAATGAAAAACCATCAGAGGCCAGGCTTGTCTGGGCAGGATTAGATATTTAAGTTATTTAGATATGTTTCATTTCCTAGGGAATAATTTGCATATCTTTCCAGCCACACTGATCATTTCAAATCAAAGGAAAGACACATCCAGCTCTCAAAGCATAATGTTTATTAGACAAATTCAAAATTACACACCTGAACATAGTGAAAAAAATACTCAGTTAAACCCTTTCAAATTGAGTGTGCCTGGAGTATTGCAATCAAGCCCCCAGGACTTCAGGAGACAGCCTGAAGGACAGATCAGGGTATTTCTGCAGGAATAAGGGTCTCACTCACCTGTGATGGGGAGGAGAACCCTACACTTTTTCAGATCTCACTGTCTGAAACTGCTCAGCAGTCATTGAAGACGCCCCTCCCATCACTGATTGGATCCTGTGTTGAGGTCATTCCTCTGAGCCCTCACTCTATCTCTTTCCATAGAAGAGGAAGAAAGCAAAAATGAAAGTTCTGTTTCATCTCCTGGAAAACTGAAACACCAAGGCTCTAACTAAACATGTCTTTAATTTCCTCATGTGTTCATGTGAAGAAAAAAACACAAATTAACCATTGAATACAACTTGAAGCCACAAAAGTTAGGGCTGAAATATGATTTTTGTTCTTGGATATCCACTTCTCTTTCCTGACACAGAGGAATGCACAGAAGCACCCAAACCTGGGTCTGCACATTTATTCCTCTTTTCAGAGTATTCCAGACAAATGTGCCTCAATAGGAATTGATATTTCATGAGAATGAGTTAATTCATGTATGAATTATTTATTTTTTCCTGCAACATGGGCTGGGCATCTTGGGCATATTGGGAAGATGAAAGGTTCCCTACGGGTGTTTCTGACCTGAATATCTGTTTCCAGAAAAGCAGGTGTGGAAAAATGCCCATCCCGAGCTGTTCTGCTGAAATACTCTAGGTGGGAAGGGCTCCAGGGTTCTGTCTCTGTTCAGACTGCAGAGCTCAGCAGAGATAGTATGTGGGTGCCCCTTTCTCAGGTAATTGGGTATGTCAACCAGCAGGTGGCACTAGATATCCCAGTACCTGCTAAGTTTGGAGTCTTTCTGATAGACTCACCCATGCTTCTGCTTGGGGACGCTCCCCCATTAGTGATAAAGATACTTTCCAAGTTGAGAAACTCAGGCTCTTAGCTCACCCTAGCAGAATTTGTAACCCACTTCATTCTTACATACCATCTATGGACCCTGTGTATATTGAATTCAGGAAGTAGGGTTTTCTGTCAAAAAGAAAACTTAGATGACCACTAGGCCTTCTGTAAGCACATGTACTATACTTGCCTCCCTCCCCCATACACACAAACACGTGCTTCCCAACCTGGTCTTTAGGTATAAATGATGAACCATAGCATATGTTTAAGGTGTACTACTTGATACACTGTGAAATGATTACCAGCAATGTATTTATGTCTATCATCTCATGCATTTATGATTTTTTCCCGAGACCTAGAATTAAGAAACTTAAGATCTTCCCTCTGCATAGTTTAAGAATATGAAGCAGACATGTTGCCCAGAGTCACCATGCTGCACACTGGATATCTAGAACTTACTCAACTCACAGAACTAAAACCCCACACCCATTGAAAAATTACACCTCGATTCCCCCCAAGTAACAAACACAGCAATACCCTGCCCTGCGGCCATCACCACCAAGGACACTTGAATGGCCCCTTCTAGGAACCACTGTGTGATGACGTCATGATCTTCAAGGGTAAACATATTCCTCAGTTCCAGGGTGCTCTTGGCCATGCATTTATGAGTATATGAATGGCAGTGGGCATTTCTGCAAGGAAAATCATAACGTATGTGCAGATAAGTGAACTGTAGAAATCATTTTGACTCCACCAGGATGCTCCCAGAAGAGAATTTCACTGGGATGCAGAAGTGCTAATTGAAACCCAGAGAGCATTTCACAACCATTCTTGCCTGGGTAGGGTGATCGTCAGTGCACTTCTTCAGTGTCACTAGATTGAAGAACCACCTCTCCCTGTGAGCAGGTTCATTTCATGTCGCTCACTCTAAACTTCAAACACAAAGCACTGAGAGTATCAAGTGGAGGGCATCTGATGGAGTCTAGTACGTACACTCGCGGCTTTCTGCAAGTCCTCCAGCAGGTCTGCGCTGGGGCCCTAGGCACTGCAGCAGGACTCAGGCTTGGCTCTGCAAGCTGTGCAGCACCTTAGTCTGGAAGGGTCCAATCAGCCAGGCAGGCATCAATGGTGCACCCATGAAGGCAAGTAAGCCCTCAGGTGGTGATGGTGGTGATAGTGATATGCTGCGTTCAGCCTCTGAAAACATCCAGCTGTATATGAGCGCCAGGCTGTTCCAGCCACCATTGTTCACACTGCTGGTGTACAAATGCCCTCCATGGTGTACCCCTCAGGCACCCGCGCTGCGTGATTGGACATGGGAGGGCTCATCGAGTAGGGGAAGCCAGGTGCCAGAGCCCGAGAAGCCAGGCTTGGGGCCCCACCGTGGGCAGCACTGCCTCAACTGCCCCGTGGGGGTCTGTCCTCTGAGGCTTGGGGCAAACCAGTGAGCGTCGACGTGCCACCTGCAAGGTGGGAGGGCCGCTGTCCACCCCTTGCAGGTAAGGTAGGCCAGGCAACATGTAACCCACGTGGGTGGTGGGCACCTAGAGCGGGGACCTGGTCACGGTAGTGGCTGCAGCTGCTGTGGCTGCAGGATGTAAGAAGCCGCAGCACGCCCCATCTTAAGCAGCTGGTTCCTAGCTGGAGAGGGTGGAGTTGGTCTGGTTACCAGACCTTGGCTTTCAAGGTTCACAGGAGCTCAACTTGAGCCCCACCTAGACCACAGCAGCTTGCTGGCTGTCAGGGCTTGTCCAGGTCAGTGAAGAGCTTAGGTCCTCCCAGCTCGACAAGGCACTCCTTAGGACAGCAACCGTGGCACTAAAGGTCCATAGGTGCTCTGAAGGGATGCCAGCCTTAGGAGCTGAGCAGCAAGAAGTGGACCAGGAGACCATCACTGCAGCATGTCCAGCTGTAGCCCCTGCAGTTGACCACACTACTGGTGCCATGCTCTCTACCCTGAAAGCAGGAGGACAAGGATGAGCAAGAGATGGGGAAGGCCTTGGAGAGCTTCAGCAATGGAAAGACCCCAGAGATAACCAGCTGCAGCTCTGGGCTCAGAGCACTTGGGAAGACACTAGCCCATCACAGTCAAGGCCATCCATGCTCAGGTGCTGCTCTGAGCTAACTACTGGCTCCTGGGGTGAGAAATGATCATGGAGACTGGCCAGAGGGGAAGATGATCCTGGATGCTAAGAGAGGCCTAGGGTGCCTGCAGGAGAGCATCAATGAGGCTCATCCATCCTGTCCAATGACCTTGAATAAAATTATCCAAGTAGTTATGCCTTGAAATCATTTTCATGCCAAATCCCATCAACACATAAGAAGTTTAGAAAGATCAGATGACAAACAACCCATCACAGTACTTGTAAGATGTGAGTACACAGTATGTTGAGTATGATGCAAAAAAAAAAAAAAAAGACAGGTATAAGAACAATCTAGACCATGTGTGATGTACTCCTTCAGTCAGGTAAACACTGTAGCCTGTGTGGCTATGCTATCTGCCTGCTCACTTTCAGTTCACATCTCTTATATGTCTCAGCATTGTATAGCCATGGTTTTCTGGTTTTGTTGAGTTTTTTTTTAAATTTTTATTGTTGGTTGTTCAAAACATTACATAGTTCTTGATTTATCATATTTCACACTTTGATTCAAGTGGGTTATGAACTCCCATTTTTACCCCATATACAAATTGCAGAATCACATTGGTTACACATCCATCGATTTACATATTGCCATACTAGTGTCTGTTGTATTGAATTTTTTTCCTAGCCTTATGGTGATTTTATTTTATATCTTTCTATTACCATTATTCTGTGCTATTATGGGAAAACTCCATTTGGAGAATGTAAATTGTTTTCCAAATGCATGCCTTTAATGTCTAGAGAAGAAAAAAAACAGAGAGAGCCGAACAGTACCCAGCTTTATGACAGGCCTGGTATGTAATACACATCAGGAACAAGGGCCTTAAACATAGGGTAGGGTATAGGTTGCAGCACTCAGGTGCCTACCAGAAATCTACCAAATGCAGGTAATGCTACAAGAAGATAGCCTCCACCTGAGGGGTCTGGAGAAGAAGTAGCATGGCCACAGGAGAGGCAGTCTCCAATCATGGCAGGGGAGGTGGAGCCTTCAGAGAATAGGGTCAGGCAGGATTATGGCTGAGTGTCCGTGATTCTGCAGCACCACTGCTAGGTCATGGAAGCCTGTGTTAGAACTGTCAGGTCTCCTTTGTGGAGGTCCAGAGTGGCTGGGCTGTAAGAAAGGCAACAGGGACCAGAGGAGGTATGTAGTGCTTGTGTGCAGCTTTCAGAATTTCTTAGCAATTTACCTAAGGAATTTGTGAGCACTGGAATACTGATGGGCCCTGCACTGAACACTTGCATTGGACAACACTGGCTTTTAACCATATCCACACATGATCTTCTCTATTAACATTGTCACTCATATTACTAAGAAACAAAATCCCCAAATTTTATGATATTTTTACACAACATTTCATTTCTACTTTCAGAAACTTTCAGTGTTAGCAAACCTCACAGTGCACAGCTCTTTCGTCAGTGTGCCCTAAGTGCACTTCTTGATTGTTAGATGGACAATTATAAATTCAAAGTTAAATCCAGGCTTTCTGCCTCATCTCCATGTGCTATGTTTTGTTATAGCATTATGTATTTAAATACATAAATATACAGCAGTGTATCTGTGTCTGTATTATAGACAGTACATTATGTACCCATGTGCATAAATCATTCATGATTTAGATATAAATTTCTTGTTCAAATTTAATATTGATATCATTTTTAGATTTATAACTATGGGTGTCTCTCTTTCTCTCCCCTCCTCCATTCCTTTCACACACAGACACACTAATTCTTCTCACCTTCTACTGAGCATGTTCACAATGTACTGCAACTCCTGGGGGTCACCCAGTATATTAATCTGTGTAAATAAACAGAGGTTTATTTATTCTTCCCCCTTTTTTGTAGTATTTATCTTTGCTTGGCTTTAGGTGTGGGTAATGCTGATCAGATAAAATGAGTTGGAAAGGGTCCCCTTCTCTCCAATTCCTTGGATGTTTCCCACTGTGCAACTGTCATGTACACCTCCATTGTCTTGCTGACTCTACCCACCAGCTTTCACCACTTTATGTGCAAAATTATTGTTAGTCTTCACGTTTCTATTGTTTAATTATCTTTATTTTAGAATGATTATCACTCAATTTTTGTACGTAAGTGCATTGATAACTTTCTGTGATATCTTTGTCCCATATGAAGTTCTGGTGTGTAGCTTTCATTGTCTGTGTCTATAGGTGTGTGTGTGTGTTTGTGTGTGTGTGTGTGTGCGCATGTTTGTGCAGTGCTTGGGATTGTGACCCAGGCCACACACATGCTAAGCAAGCCGAGCTACATCACTAGCTCCCATGCTGTTTTGTTTTGAGTTTGGGTTTGTTTTTTGTTTTTTTGGGGGGGGGATTTGAGAGAACAATTTGTTGTAATGAACCAGAAATACAAGATTCCACTGAAACTGGAACAGTTGGAAGAATATGGTTGAATTTAAATCTTCAAGAGAAAGAGGGAATCAAATAAAGCTAACAAATGGAGAAGCCCAACAGTGGTCTGAGACAAACATGGTAACTGCATTCTGACATGTGCAGCTCCTGATCCTTGCCAATGGTGTCTCTCCTGTCCTCCTCCACCACTCCTCTCCCTCTGCTGTGGTAGTCAAACCAAATAGCTTCTTCCTCTCAATTGCAGGTATAAGGCAACCCCATCCCTTTGGATATGATGCAAAGCCAAGAGGCAAGCTTAAGAATCTCATTTGAGGGTGGAAAGTGCACGTACCCCCAATCCAGCATGCAGGTTACCAAAGATGTGGTGTCAGTGCACCTGTAACAACTTCCATCAAAGCAGATACCATGTGTAACCTCTTACGTGTTCCTATAGCAATGTCATTGTTCCCAATTTACTACATCGTTAACAGTGAAGCAAAACATTATTTTTCAGCTCCAGATTTTCTTAACACTTCTAAGAGGCTATTAAACAGGATGTATAAAAGAATATTATCTCGGAAACCAAAGCATCAAGGAGGAAAACTGGCTCTTTCTGGAACTTTTTGTGGGGACACAGAGAATGTCAATGTATGATAAGTGAAGGGAGGCAGAGGTAGACAAAGCGTTCTACCCACAAGGCCAACACATTCACGTACGAAGTCTGGGTGAAGGGAGACGGGAACATACAATATACAACACAGTATCAAAAAGTAAAAGGAACACACTAAATGCACAAGATGGTGACAGGTGAGTCCATAGACCATTGAGATAGGTCCTTCCAGCATGAATCAGGTTTTTTTCTCATCTGTTATCTCAAGGTTATATATAGATGTGGTGAGTCTCTCAGAGAAGGAGAGGCAGGCAGGCTTCAATTGTTGGTTTCTGATCTGCCTATGCCATGTAGGCATCCAACTCCGCATCCAGGCGTCCTTTAGTTTTCAACATGTACGCATCCAACTGGTTGTCCAGCTGCTCCTTGGTCAATAACAGGGCGAGTGAGGGCACTTCTGCCCCATCCACCACCTTAGCCTCCAAAGCCCCCTCTTCCCTGACCTATCATGCCCCAACCTCTACCATTGATTCTGCCATGACCCAGGCTCCACGCCCTAGGCCCCCCTCTCCTAGGACCTCCATGACCACCAATACCACCTCTTCTTAAACCCATTCAGGGACCTATGACTCATCTACCTCAGAGCAGGTTTTAGTCTCGAAGCGACATCCTGCTCCTAAGTAGGATTCTGGTGGCGTGTCCCTCATGTAGTCCTCCTCTGGATAAGCCTCTCTGGATTATGGGCAGACCTCGTCCTCCAATTGCTCCCCTGGCCAGGGCCCCTACATGTCAGCCTGACTGTGCCTGGATGTTACTCTTACCCAGGTGCTGCTTTAAGCTCTGCAAGAAGCAGATACGATAACAAGAGACAGAAGATGTGGTTTCAAAGACAAACAGAGAAAGCCTAAACTTTGGGGAACTCAAGGGTTGATTTTAAGGACAAATACAAGGAAGGCCTAGAGCATCACCGAAGCCAGGGAAATAATACATCCACATAAATTATAGGAGCGTATCACATTTATAAATGTACATGTCACTTAGGAACATGTGAATATAGATAATTAAAATACCACATCCTAAGAGATAAAGATAGAAGCACATATGCTTGAGAAGAAGCAAAAATAGACATTAAATGTGTTAAGCATTTTAACATCAACTTGATAAAGATCACTGGCCAAACATACTGAATGAACAAAGCTCTCAGATAGAAACTGCCTTTAAACACCTTAATTATTCTCAGTTTCAAATGATCATTTTTTTCCAATTCCAAGTGAGTACTTTTGAGAAGTTCAATCATTTAAGAGCCCATGAAGATATTCCTCTATTATATCTGACATGGTTAAGCTTAATGGAATGAAAAAGAAGAACACTTAATTGTTAATAGAATCCAAAACAAAAACAAACTAAAAAGCAGAATGGAAAGAAAGTGAAATGGAGCAAATCAAGTGCCTCTTACAAGGCCCAGGAACGGCACTCGAGGGTCTCTGGACATATTCATGGCTTCCTACCTGCCTCTTACAGGCCAGACATAACACTGCTGGCCTTGGACTGGGCAGCAAGCCTTTGCAGCCAGGGAATATTATGCTACTGTGCTGCACCACCCCTGTATCAATGCAAAAAAAAAAAAAAAAAAACTTGAATTAAAGAGAGGGAGTCAGGATTCTTTTTAAAATACATCCCACCAGATAAATATTTCAGACAGTTTATCATAAAAATCTTCTGATATGGGTTTTGAAACAATCACCAATTTGTTTTGTGTACCACATTAAGATGCCTCTAAGAACAGAGATCTATAGCCTTCTGTGGGTATTTAGCTTACAACAGGTTTTTTTGCATTGGACCCCAGGGCCATTTAAGTAAGATTAAGAATGAGCTGAAGTTGCTGTTGGCTGCCTCACCACTCATTTAGAGACATCTTGGTAGTGCTTTTTTTTTCTTTTTTTTTTTTAATTTATATATGACAGCAGAATGCATTATAATTCTTACTATATAGAGAGAGCACAATTTTTGATATCTCTGGTTGTATATATAGTATGTTGACACAAATTTATATCTTCCTACCTGTACTTTGGGTAATAATTATCATCACATTCAACCCTCATTAATTAGCCCATGCCCCCTCCCTTCCCCTCCAATACCTCTGCCCTATCTAGAGTTTGCCTATTCCTCCCATGCTCCCTCTCCCTATCCCACTATGAATCAACCTCCTTATATCAAAGAAAACATTCCACATTTGATGTTTGGGTATTGGGTAACTTCACTTAGCATTATCTTCTCTAACTCCATCCATTTACCTGCAAATGCCATGATTTTATTCTCTTTTGTTGCTGAGTAATATTCCATTAAATATATATACCACATTTTTTAATCTATTCATCTATTGAAGGGCATCTAGGTTGGTTCCACAGTTTAGCTATTGTGAATTGTGCTGCTATATATAAACATTGATGAGGCTGTTTCCCTGTAGTATACTGTTTTTAAGTCCTTTGTGTATAGACTGAGGAGAGGGATAGCTGAGTCAAATGAGGATTCCATTCCCAATTTTCCAAGAAATCTCCACACTGCTTTCCATATTGGCTGCACCAATTTGCAGTCCCACCAGCAGTGTATGAGTGTACCTTTTCCCCCACATCCTCCCAACACTTATTGTTGTTTGTATGCCTAATAGCTGCCATTCTGACTGGAGTGAGATGAAATCTTAGAGTGGTTTTGATTTGCATTTCTCTAATTGCTAGTGATTATGAACATTTTTTCATATATTTGTTGATTGATTGTACATCATCTTCTGAGAAGTGCCTCTTCAAGTCCTTGGCCCATTTATTGATTGGGATATTTGGTTTTTTGTTTGTTTGTTTTTGTTTTTATTTTGGTTTTGGTGTTTATATACCCTAGTGATTAGAGCTCTATCTGATGTGTGAGGGGTAAAGATTTGCTCCCAAGATGTAGGCTCTCTATTTACCTCACAGATTGTTTCTTTTGCTGAGAAGAAACTTTTTAGTTTGAGTACATCCCATCTATTAATTCTTGATTTTAATTCTTGTGCCACAGGAGTTTTATTAAGGAAGTTGGGGCCTAATCCCACATGATGGAGATTAGGGCCTACTTTTTCTTCTATTAGACACAGAGTCTCTCTAGTTGTATTCCTAGGTCTTTGGTCCATTTTGAGGATCAAAGATCTAGGTGCTTTTTAGCACAACTTTCAGCACTGATTGTGCAGCCCTCTTCAAATCCCGAGAATCAAAGGAACCAGGCGCCTGTGCTCCTCCCAGGGCTGCCATCAGGGCTGAGTTGTTGATGGAGGGGCTCAGGTGCACTAGGTGAGTGGTTGGTAAATAAGTAAGCGGTAGAATGCGAGGTTCATCGGTTTAGGTTGACTGCCTAGCCGGTCAATCCGCCAGGTCGTCTGGCTTACCCTCTCTGCCTTTACTCTGTGCCATCACAGCTGCCCTCGCCAACTCCTGCTCCAGGTCCAAAACAAAATGGCCACCCCGCTCAGAGCAGAGTCCCATGCTGATTTTCAATAGTGCTGTTTGGGTCTTCTTTGTCTTGGCAAATCTTGCTACAGATTCCTTAATTTTATTGATCTTTAGGAAAGAGTGGGAAAGGTAGTCTGAACCCGGGACAGTCAAGAAGGCAGAAGGGGTGAGCAGAGCAGCTGTGACCAGGAGCACAACTAATCTAAGCTGGAGACTAAATTTCACTTTCATTGGTAGAGAAAACCACTGGTCCAAGAAAATGTTAAACTTGATTGTCATGATGAAGACCCATCTTCTGTATGCATATTATACAAGATTTAACCACTTCTCAATTGGATGCAAAGCACATACATTTTTACCACTCATTCTCCCAAGAACTCCAGAGGGGCTATTTACTGATAAACTCAGATGATGTGAAAAATCCTAAGGTTAATGTGAATTCACTGTACCTCAGCTTTTCAGTATCACAGCTGAGCAGCACAGCACAGTACAGGTGTTGCCTGAAGCTTAGCTCACTGCTGCTGCCCAGAATTGCAGGACTCTGAGGACCCACATAGGGCTATCCTGGGAAAATATCAGTTCATCATTCAAAGGATGAGGTTTCCACTGCATGCTTAGGACCTCAGCATTACACTACAGTTGAATGATCTTAAGTCAAAGTATTGCAAGTCAGGGACCATCTGTATTTATATTAGGTCTTGTACCTTCATCAATTAGGAATTCACAAAATCCACTGGATTACATCCAAATAATCACCTTATAACCTCATTAACACAGTAAGGAAGATACATGAGCATAGATAGAAGAACTTGAAATAATAAGAATGTATGTACATTTTTAAGGAAGGAAGAAGACCACTGAGGCAAAAAGGTGAGGGGAAAGGGAGGCCCTCTATCTAGCAATAAACATCCTAGTCAGATCCAAAGCCAGGGAAAAGGTCCAGAGCTCAGATCAATCAGATTGGCATCAAACCAGGGTGTGGGTATTGTAGAGGTGTCAAGCCAAGTGTTCATGAAGATCCCCTTGTGCTCAACAATGAGTGCTTTAGATCCATGGTGTTTAATGCTGGGCTACAGGATGGGACCCTGGGTCTGGAATGGGCACTCCAAAACCAGCCTTCCATCCAGTCCTAGCAGTGCAGGTCCCAAGAACACTGCAGGCCTGAGAGTGGAGGTAGCTAATTGTGAAGCCCTGTCCTGGATCCAGCCTACCTGTGGGCAAGTCTAAACCAGTCCTGGGGGCTATGACCCATGCACTGCACCTGGGGAAAGGCTGACCATGCATTGAGTGGTGTGCCAAAGAGGTCTGGGGTGATGATGTCATACCCCCAAGTCCTGATTGCCCTGTGTTATCACTTGAAAATTGAAGTGTTGAAAGTTAAGCCATAGCCTGGACTGGGCATCCTGGGTTACCCTAAAAGAATGTGCTGATGCTGCCCACCAGTGGCCCTAGATGAAGTCTGAGATGTAGCTCCAGAACTCATGGATGCTGGTGACTGGCACTTGGTCCCTGAGCCTGATGTGTACCCCAAATTGTGGAGAAGTGAGCCAAGGCAATGCTGCCAGTCTGCTGGGAAGCAGAAAGAGACTGGAAGAAGACAGTCTAGGAAGGAGGGGTGGTATCCAAGGGCTCATCAGCTGCAAGCTTTGAGTGTGATGGTGCACAGGCTCTGCTTGCCAGGAGAGAGGTCAATGGTGGTTCATAACTGGGATCACTATGAGCAGGAGGGCATCACAGAAAGAGATTCTCCATTGTTCCCAGATGCAGACTGAGGAGTAGTTGGTGGGACACAGGAATTGTTCAAATTGGAGTTGGGACTGGAGAACTGAGGTATTGGGGAGCCAGTGGAGAATGGGGGTTGGGGATTCCATTCTGCAGGGAATACTCTTGGAGAGAAAAGGACCTGTTTATGAGGTGTGGAAAGGTAAACAATGAGAGGTGCCATAGCTCTGATCAGGAAAACAGGATGGTGAAACCAAGCAAGGGACTCCCACATTAGGACTGGGCCTCAAGGGAGAAAGAGGGTTAGTGGGATGAGACAGAGGAAGGGAACTATGGATTCCCTCTTGGGTGTCTTATATAGAAATCAAAACCAACTTATGTATATCCATGTATAGTAGCACAGAATAAATATTTCAATTACAAAAGGGAGAAATGGGCATATAGAAAGAAGAAATGGATAGAAGTCAAGACAAAAACCCAGCTGGGCCAACAGGTCCTCTATCCCCATGCTCAGCATCTGGGGCACATGATGTCACAGTGGGCTCCAAAGGACTTGGGCAGCCTTGACCCTTGGTGTCTCATGTAGGATAGCTCTATCCTCAGCTAGTAACATTGCCTGACATATATTGCACATTACCAGCATCTTTTAATCCAAGGATTCTCTTCTGAAGCTTCAGCTTTCTTCTCACAGCTGCATGCATGACTTTCTCAGGGCCTACCTATAGGGATTCTCACTTCATTATACCTTGACCTGCCAGGCCTTCCTTTGAAATCTTGTTGGAAGCCTTCATGACCACCTAACTACAGCATCCTGCATTCCTGCAGAGCCAGCACCACGTGGTTGAAGCCAGTGTATATCTCCATCTCAAGCAGTAGTGAAGCCTCTTGGAACCATGGCTGTGGCAGCCTTTGGGTGTCTGAGCCTGGTGAAATCCATTCCTAGTGGTTCATCTTCTGAAAGGAATTTTATTCTATATTATATGAATATGAATTGCTCATAGGATCTTGCCAATTCCTGAAATGTCCTTAAGTGTTCTCCCCTATTGCCTCTGTGTATTCGTTTAGCTTCACTCTAGTGACAGCAATGCACTAAAAACCACAACTTCCTGAAATCCAGTTTTACTCCAACTTTTCTGACCAAAATGCAAGTTTGCATTCTTCCTTCTGCTCTATATTATCACAGTAAACCTGGATAAGCTGTTAGAAATATCCATACCACTGCCTGAATGCTGTACTGCCTTAAAATTTCCTCTACCAGATTAATTAGTAGAGGAAATTTTAAGGCAGTATAGCCACAAAAACAATGACAGGTCATGTGCACAATGTAGACAATATCTTTTCCAGGGGCTGGGTTGCGGGAGCTACGTTGGCCCCAGCCCTCCGACAACCTCATGTATACCAGAACAGGCAGCATTCCCTTTCAGCTGTGTCCTCTTTTCCAAAAGGATGCTGTTTAGCAGATGGAGGAGGCCAGTGGACACTCTACAACAGGTTTCTATCATTATTGGCTTGACCACAGTCAGAGAGACTGACAGCACCCGAAACTTTCCTAAGCTTACAGGCTCAGGTTAATCCTTCTCTTCAAAAAACCTTCCTACTTCTACAGAGCCCATCCCCTAATGGTGGAGCTGCAGAATACAGTGGCTCTGCCTCTGACTACTGCCCTCTTCACCTGTGGAGTCCACCTGAGGATCACCACTGGGAAAGGGAGGCCCTGCCACTGCAGGAGAGTGGAAAGTGAGCCTGGCAGCCTCCAGCCAGGCCCTCAGCCTAGTGGTCAAAAGGCCTGGCCCTCCTCCGTGTGGCCCTCAATCCTGTGGTCAGACAGCACACAGCTCTGATCCTGTCTGCTGGCCAAGCTTTCAATCCACGTGTGCAGTTTACCTGGATTCAGTACCTTAATTTCTTTTTGCTGCCAGCCACATTTTGTGTTTTTCTCCTGAAAGATCAATTCCCCTCTTGGACCATGGCTTTGATAAACATGGTATCCCAACATGCTCTCACCACCAAAGGGCCTTGCAAAGAACCTAGTGTGTCCTTCTGTGGTCTGCCTCCCTCCTAGGAATGTGAGACCCCTGAGCTGGGTGATAAAATGTGCTACGTTCCCAGTGAATTTTTGTTAAATGAATGAGTGGAAGGAACAAAATTATCAAGCAAAGTGGTTAAAGGACCCAAGAAATTTTCAGACACAATTAAGTTTAAAAAACCCAGAAAAGTATCCCAGGTTGTGTGGTGGCAAAAGTGTGCCTGAATCTAGACCTCAGCACCAACATGCAGAGTAGACTCAACTCTAAGACACCATTAACACCGAAATGCAACAAATAACCTCAGCTTAGCCACCACCCAGTGTGCAGGAGATAGTAGCTGGCTCAACAGATACCAGTGACCAGACAGCTGTCATGTCTATGGTGAGCTGGGATTCTTTTTCACAGTTTTAACTAATTTGTGCTTGATCATAAATTTTAATTCAATTCCAAAATCCCAAAGACAATTCTTCACAGAACTAGAAAAAGCAACCATGAAATTCATGTGGAAAAATAAGAGATGCAGAATAGCCAAAGCAATACTAAGCAAGAAGAGTGAAGTAAGACACATCATAATAGTATAGCTTAAACTGTACTACAGAGCCACGGTAACAAAAACAGCATTGCATTGGCACCAAAACAACACAGAGACCAATGAACGGTACAGAATAGAAGACACAGAGACAAACTCACAAAATACCATTATATCATACTAGACAAAGGCACCAAAAACATACATTAAATTTAAAAAGTCTATTCAACAAGTGGTGCAGGGAAAATTGCAAAGCCACATAAAACAAAAAGAAAGTAAAGCCCTCTCTCTCACTCTTCACAAAACTCAATTGAAAATGGATCAAAACTCAGGCACTAGAACAGAGAACCTGTGCCTAATAGAAGAAAAAGTAGGCCCACATCTTGACTATGACAGCCTAAGACCTGACTTCCTTAAGGAGACTCCTACATTCCAAGAAGTAAATTCAAGAATTAATAAACAGGATAGATTCAAACTAAAAAGCATATTCTCAGCAAAGGAAACAATCAATAATGTGAAAAGAGAGCCTACAGAATGGGAGAAAATCTTCCCCACATGCACCTCAGAGCATTAATCCCTAGGATATATGCAGAACTCAAAAAACTTCAACACCAAAAAAAAATAATAATAACCAAATCAATAAATGGGCTAAGGAACTGAACAGACACTTCACAGAAGAAGCAACAAATACATGAAAAAAATGTTCAACGTTTAGCCATTAGAGGAAAGCAAATCAAAACTACTCAAATATTTCATCTCACCCCAGTCACAAACATGATTATCCAGAATGCAATCATCAAATAACAATAAATGTTGGCAAGAATGTGGGGAGAAGGTGCATGCACACATTGCTTCTGAGACTGCAAATTGGTGCAACTATTATGGAAAGCAGTATGGAGGTTCCTCAGAAAACGTGGAATGGAACCAATATGACACAGCTATCCCTTTCCTCATTTTATACACAAACGACTTAAAATCAACATATTACAATGACACAGCCACCTGAGTGGTAGCTGAAGCCCAGAATAGGCCCTGGTCCATCCCACCACCAGCAGACCCCTGCTGTATCTCAGGCACCCACCAGATTAGCCTTGTGGATGGGCACAGGAGCCCGGGAAGAAGGTAGCCCTGGGAGCATATGTCCAACGCCACACCACCACCAGAGCTCAGGCTCGGCACAGGACTGACTCTGCCACAGGCAGAACCCTGCCAGAGCATATACAAGTCCCAGATCAGCCTCACTACCCTGCACAGGAGCCCAGGCAAGGGGAGGCCCTGTTGCAACCCGCCACCTGCAGAACCCCACCAGAGCTCCAGCTCTGCCCAGATCCAACTCAAAGACCTGGCAGGACAAAACCAGAGTCCAGGGTTGCCCTGTCCTTCCAGTCATCAAGAGGCTTGCATTGGAATTCAGGCTCTGCCCAGGACCGACTCTGCCCACTGACAGACAGCTGCAGAACTTCAGCCCCAACCAAGATCAGCCTCACTGACAGGCACGGGAGCCTAGTCCAAGGTAGACCTGGTACCAGCTGAAATAAGCAGGCCCCAAGAAGAGCTCAGGCCAGACACGGGACCACCTCCGATCAACAAGTGGAGATCAAATTCTAGGTGGTGGCATCAGCAGTTGCAAACCTGTAGGTACCTTGACTTAAGATTTCCAGGCCCTGGTCCATATCTCAAGATGGAGGCTGCTGCACCTGGAGATGGCAATGGTAGTAGTGGAGGTAACCCAAGATGGTAGCAGAGGTGTCCCAAGATGGAGGTGACCACTTTCAGAAATAGGGCAGTGAGGCCAGACCTTGTGGTGATGGTGGGCGGCCATGTTTGGAGAGGCAGTGCTGTGGCAGGCAGCTGTCCCTAGGCCCTATCCAGTGTCCCAATGTGGAGGCTTCATGTTGGTGGCTACAGTGGCAGCTGGTTGTCGTGTTAGTAGATGGGGAGCCTGCTGCAGAGTAGGTCTGCTCTGCATAGCAGGTCGGCACTGTGCCTATACCATGCTTTTAGTCATTCTATTAGATTGTTTTTTATTCATGTTTCACGGTGGCAGACTCATGGATGCTGTCTTTATTGTCTCTTGAAATCATTTTCTCTTGTGCTTGGTTTAATTTCATCTTGTTTTGTTCATTATGGCCCTAGGAATAATAGGCTTTCATAGGGTGAATCAAGAAGAAGTATTTAATTTGTTGGAAATCAATTGAGAATTGTGGACTATAATTGCAAGATATGAAGGCAAAACTTAATGTAAAAAAAAAAGAGTAAATTCAAAGTTTTTAGAAAGTGCTTATGGAAAGGAAAGTGACCAGAACACTAGGAACAATGAAGAGATCTTTATTGCAGCAGTGCAAAAGAGGAGAAAGATCAGGCGGGGGGTGAGGTGGGGTTGGGGGGGTGCGGAAGGGAGGGAGGAGAGCAAAGCACAAGAGAGAGAGAAAGAAAGAGAAGAAAGAGAAAGAGAGAGAAAGTGAGAGAAGAAAGAGAGAGCCAGAGAGAGGGGCCCAGCAAGAGGGAGTTTTTATAGCCCAAGTCTAATGGGGTCTTTGGGTCTGCAAGCTGCCTTGTTGGCGTACAGTAATTGAATCATACCGTAGTTGCTAAGGGTGGCATCTTCTGTCTTCAGCCAGATGGGGCAGGGGTCAGATGTGGGTTTCCATTGCACCAGACAGGTGAGGGTCGAGTGTTCAGCCCACTCTGCTGCCAACATTTGTTCAGCTTCCTCCACAACTAACACTTATTAAGCTGTGAGTCAAGGAGCAAAGAAAAATATACCCAAACTTATGATAGAAGAAGTCCCAATCTTCCATTTTAAGATTTAATAATTTTATTAAGCATGTAGGTGTTAGCTTATTGACATGAAGTTTAATGGTCTTCAAGATACTTTTAGAAAGGAGTCTAGTCATAAATTTGGGATATCTATATATCCATATAAATGTATATAATAGTTTTGGGCAAAGCTCATTGTATCTCTGAGTCTGTGCACAGATTCCATCCCAGTCAAAAGCAGCTGGTTGGTTTGAAAAGAGAGAAGTCACACATCAGTGGCAAAACTCACAGGACTCCAGGGCACCTATATCTTCAAAGGTGTGAATGAGCAGGCTCTGTTTTCAATCTACTGCTTAGTTGTCCCCAACTTTGCCTCTTTTTTCATCTCTACCTCCTTTGCGTGGTGCCTAGTTTCTCTTCCTCTCTTTTCTTCCTCCCACTTCTCTTCGGGTCCCAGCTTTCTCCCCTCCCTCCTTTACATACATTCTTCCCTCGCAACATCTTGGACCATATACTTTTCACTCTAGCAGTGTAATACTCCTTCTGTGCATCATTGCTTCCCAAATTATCAATAAAAAACTTCCCAATAAAAAGAAAGTTTCTTTCTGTTGGTGTTCAGAATTTACACTGTAGAATCTAACTAGATTCAATGTAATGTTATTTAGATGTTTTACTTTGTGTAGCATTACTTGAAGGAGCACTGTGCTCTTATAATTCTGTACTTATATCTGTTTTGTTTTCACATGTCATCAGTGATGAAAGAGTCAGTAGGTGTAAGCTGACAAAATATGTTTCTTTTCTTTCAAAATAACACTTACACTTGTGGTAGCAATTTATTTTTATGTTTTAGATATTTTCTCATAACACCGTGCCAAGAGTGAAGTTCAGCAAGAAAATTAATATAACAGGAATACAAAAATTGTTCATCATTATAAAGCATACAAAATAAAATGGATTCCTGAGGATGCTGTGATATTTTAAAAATATATTAACTATAAAAGCCAAAAGTAGAAGTCTGTGGAATTTGCCATGCAGACTCAACTTGGAATCATTCAGGAGGTGTGCATCATTTCTTCAGGGTGCAGAACTTCCTGTCTCTTGGACATTCGAGATGCATAGTCACTGTATTTTGTTCTGTTTACATTTTTCATATGACACATCTTACGACATGTGCTTATGAAACTATACTTACAATTATGTTTATTTGGTGTTAAAAGTATTTTGAATATTCATTTATTTTTATAGATTTGTCAAATTGATATTGTATGAGGTCTCATGATTCCTTTTAAATCAAGCTGTATCATCAAGTGGACCCAGGACCCAAATTACCATTAATTTCTACATGGTTTATTTAAACTCAGCCTCAGATTCCTTATCAATTAAAACAAAATAATAAAAACTACCCTGCTTGGCTGCAGCTGAGATTGGAAGAAAATATGTAAATATTCTAGCTAAATATCTGTCATATAATGAATATTCCATGAATGATAATATTATTATTTAATTTTGATACGACAATGAATAGATCATGGTACTGTGGGTTTACTTCTGAATGCTTAATTTTCCCCCCATTGAACTGTATGTCTGTCCTGAGCTCAATATCACACTGTCTTGATTACCAGTAGCTTTATGGAAAGTTTTAAAATCACAGAGTGTGAATTCTTTGCCTTTGTCCTTCTTTTTCAAGATTTGGATATTTGTGGGGTCTCTTGAATTTCCATATAAATTTTATGATGAAGTTGTCAATTTCTATTTTTTCAAATAATAACTTAAAATCCAGTTCTGTCAGCTGCCAAACCTCAGTGAGCCATTGATACTCCTGAAGTTAAACACACTTAGATTTTTTTCCCTAACTTGCTTCTCTGAGGAATGAAGATAAGACTTATGGATGATGGATTTAAGGATGATTGCTTGATAATCTAGATGTGCATTTTTCTCAAATTCTTCTATATTTGTAATATGAACAGTCATTCAGCATCTACCTGACTCTAGAAAATGGCTGTTACATTTTCCTTGGCTCATTATTAGGTGTACATTTGAAACCAAATTTGGAGGCTCTCATATTAACAACAGCCTAGAGCAAATGAACATGAAGTTTTGTTAATCGTGTGTTTTCAGACAGAAGAATGTATACAGTTTATTACAAAAGAAATTTTATTCATCAAAAAAAATTGTTTGACTAGACCTTAGTGGTTTCTCACAATTTCCTATTGGATGAAATTATACTAAACAAGTTGTAGAGAACTTTGGGAAAATGTGCAACGAGGTCAGGTAAGTATAGATTTTTATAGTAACTCTTTGTTAATGACTTTCATGGTTGAGTCAACTGAATTTGACTCACCTCATCTATTGTATAAGAGATACTTCACTGATCTTAGAATTGACATATATTTCCTATATTCCGTCCTTGATATTTGCAGCATAGAGTGTGAATTAAAATAATTACAGAGGAATGCATTGACAATCAATAGACAGAATTCATGTTTTATTTTAACATTTTAAAGCAAGTTATTAAAATGTTTCTAATGTTCTCACATGACTTTAATTACTGACAATTTCACTTTGTTTACTAGCTTCCTTTGTTGAAGAACGCTTCTCACTTTGATTACTTTAGGGCATTATTCATTTACAATACATTACACTTGGGCTCCTTGAGTTTCTCTTGATACATACATAGCTTCCTGATACTATGGCAGATGATTTTTTTTCCTTGAAAATGGTTTGGGTTTCCATTACCATACAGATTACTTTTCTTAATTAAAGTGGGTAGGTTTATAAATTGGAGCTGAAAGCATTGGGCTCCTTCTTGAAACTCTCTGTTTTGCCATTCATTACTTGAAGTGTTCTGGCTCGCCTTCATACTACCATTAACCACAGAGCAAGAATGCTTCTGATTTAGACAAGCTATATTTAGACAAATTAATTTCATAAAGTATAAAATTTCACTCTCTATTCCTCCAACATTTGTTGAAGAAAATGATGAGTATTATGCCATCAGACAAAATGTAAAAATGATGGTTTTCCATTACTAAAGTTGTAATTCCAAGTAGGTCTTTGGCTTTACCTAGTAATATAGGGATGCTCTTATTATTTAATTTTAGAATGAAATTATTAATTTTTTTTGTGGTGTTGGGCATTGAACCCAGGGCCTTATGCATGGAAGGCAAGCACCAACTGAGCTATAATCCCAACCCAGAGATTATTAATTTTATACTCTTTTAAAAATTGTTTGGTTGTTATGCGAACATTGAACATATTCATAGTACATTGGGTTTACTTCTGAACCATGTGATGTTTTGACAACATGAATTCATTGTACAGTATTCAAATCACGATAAATATATATATATATATATATATATATATATATATATATATATATATATATATATATCCTCACACATGCACCATTCCTTTATGTTGAAAATATTCAAAATCCTTTGTTTTAGGTTTTTTAAAAACATAAAATGTATTATCTTTATCTATAGTCCACCTACTATGCAGTAGAACACCAGAACTTCTCTCTTCTAGGTACCCATTAATCAACATTTTGCCATCTCCCTGAACCCCATTCTAGATTTCACTTGTGAATGTGATCATGCAGTTGATGTCTTTCTTTACCTTGTTTACTTCATTTAACATAATGACCCCAGGCTTAAGTTCTTTTAAATGCAATTATTTTAACTGAATGCTAGCTAGGCAAAAAAAATACATCAATAAGTGATAAAATTTTAGGAATAAGGAATTCTTTGATGACCATCTACTTTGTGGCTCTAGGGCTTTGATTCCTTTCTTCCCTTTTCCCCATGATTGATGTTACTAATCAATACCTGCATCTTCCTTGGGAACCCATGTTACAGGCTCAGTGGGTTCTTGGGTTTTCTATCAGAAAAATCAGATAAAAAATAACTGTAATGGAACAAGATCCATTATTGGAACTCCTTGCCAGACTGGACACATGGCAACACCGACCAAGGCAGTGTTAAGTTGGTTCCTGAACAAGGAATGGAGCTAATTCTATTCATGTGAAAGGGTGGTAGGACTGAACTAGAGTTTAGCAATAGTAACTGGCATTAGTTATACTTCAAAGGTGTTTTTCTTTTCGTGGTGAGCACTTCTACCTTGAGGGAAGAATTGCCAGTCAGTCTTCCTGGTACTAAACGTTCTGTTTCTCATATTGATGCAACATCCTGCATAAACATCTTTGCCCTGTAATACGGACACGTTTCTGTATAGCTGTTAAGAGAACACACAGGTGGGGGGTGGAAGCAAATGCAAATCACAAGTAACAAACAGGTCCTGGGAACTTGCTGTTTTAGGGACTCCCCCAAATTTTATCCTTTATGTTTCTAGTCCTTGTAGAGTAATTAATGGTGACATTTTCCTGGCTTTAGTGATGCACCTGGTTTCTGAGGCCTTAATTAAACGGTTGGAGAGTAAGCGAGTGAGAAGGCATAAATGGGCACATATGATATTAATAGCCAACAAGCCTTGAGTTAAGTTGGGAAAATAGGGAAAAGCACTTACCATGCTTTTAATAGCTAAGGAGCTATGTATGAGTTAAGGCCCAGGAGCTCATTTGCCTTTGGGCAGGAGTGACTATCTTTTTTCCCCCAAGAGCTTTTATTCTTTTAATCTTGAGGGATGCTGGATTTCATGGGGGTCCCTGGCTATCTCACCTGGACCTCCTCTGAAGAGAGAACTCAGGGTCCTCTATAAGTAGCTCAGAGTTGTAACTTGATATTATATGTGTTTGCCATAATTTTCCAATTCCTTTATTTTATTCCTTTAATTTTTTTTTAATTTTATAGGTGACAAGCAAAGCAGGAAGTTGATTTGCGCAACATCATGAAAAGTTATTTCCATAGCTAAAATGAGAACTCAAGTTGTGTATGTAGTGCTACAGTTTCTGTACCTCATCAAGCTGAGTTCTACCTCAGTCTGCACTATTCTATTCACAATTTCATATGTGCACATGTATAAAGTCAGATATGAACATATGTATGTATACATACCTATTAGGGAGAAGATGACAATAATTGTAAATCTAAATGAACTTGAGAGCTTTCTCATATTTAGTATGAGATAAAACTACCACAACTAGTACCTTCAAGGGTTGACAACTGTTGGGTGATTGTAGTTTCTTGAAAAATAACAACATTCAACAATGTATACCTCCAAATGAGATGTTTTTTTATTTCAGTAAATACTGCACACTAAATAATTGCTAAACATCAACTGTATCATAAATTTCATCTTTGATTAGATATTTCACATTTTGTGCTTGTTTGACTTCCTTTCCCTGGGAAATTGACAGATTTCTACCAATATTGGCATACATAGTCATCCTCAAATAAAAGAGTAAATGATAGAATTTTAGATTTTTATTGAAATATAATTCACATGATATAAAATGTATACTTTGAAGTATGCAATACTGTAGTTTTTGCTATATTCATAAAGTTTTGCTGCTATAACCCTTATATAATTCCAAAACACTTTCAAACCTGCCCCCAAAAGAAAATCTATACCCATCAGTATTCACTCCCCACTCCTCGATCCCAGCCTCTGGTGACCTCTGTTCCACTTGTGTCTATATTTACCTAGTTTGTGTCCTTTGCATCTGGATTCTTTCACTTACACTAGAGTTTATACTCCTTTCTTAAAATCCCCTTCCAGCTTTATAGTTTGCTTAGTATTTATATTATTTTTAACCTTTTATCTTTTAAAAGAAAATGTCTGTCAATCACAATAAAGTGTGTTTTTAATTTGCTAGATCGGCAATTTACTATAACCTCAAATTACATTATAGTTTATTCTTATAGAAAGTGATGTTAAGAAAACAGAAGTAGAATATTAGATAGAGACTTCAAAAATAGAAAAAAAAATGCAGAAAAGTTGCCAAGGCTTTTTTTCAAATCTGTGTTTTGTTGTCTTTAATGGGAGAAAAAATATATATATATATATATTTTAATCACTTGGAAATTTTCATTTAATTTATTTACTTAGTCACGGTCTTGCTGTTTAGCTCAGGCTGGACTTGAACTCCTGCACTCATCCTTCTAAGGAGCCAGGACTATAGGTGTATACTACTAGATGGGCTTTGGACATTTACATCTTTTTTAATATTTATTTTTTTTAGTTGTAGTTGGACACAATACCTTTATTCCATTTATTTATTTTTATGTGGTGTCAAGGATTGAACCCAGAGCCCCACACACACCAGGCGAGCACTCCACAGCTGAGCTACAATCCCAGCCCCCATTTACATCTTAACTAATTAGACTACATAAAGAAATCACCAAATAATGTCTTACAAAACAATGCTCTACTTCTACAAAGTGCATGTTCTTCTCTTTATTTCATAGAATTATAAAGAGTCATAAATTAGTACACATTTGTAGGGATGATAACTAGTCTGAGCAGCAAAATAGAACTTTGAGAGAAAACTATAGGGTTAAAGCAATTTTATGTCACTAAAGATTTATGCAGAAGGACTTGTGGTATATACCTAAAGGAATATTAAAAGTTAGGAATGCTAACAATCCCTTATTTTTTCATAAAATTAAACATAATTTTATGCTCAAATTTGCATATGAATGTGAAGATATAACTCCATTAAACATGGAATCAATCTAAATTATACTATTCTCTCTTCTCTATTTGAAAATGTTTATTAAAATAGGCCCATGACATTATAAGTCCATCCTAAAATGGAATCAATAAATGAAATCTCAGTATGCAAATAAGTCACAAAATAGCATTTGCTCATACAACAAAAACGTTATTATAACGATGTTGTGTGGTACTGATTTTGGCTCATTGATTTGGCTCACTGCTCACTCTGATATACACATCTGCTGACATAAGATTTATCACCCATCTTTTAATTAAATTGTTGAAGCATGATGTAGAAGTCATGATCGAGGGAATAATGATTGCATTTCATTCTCTTATTTGGCTAATTTGGGGATATTTTAAATATTTTTGAAGATAAAATTCTAATTGAAAGTTATTAAAGATTGTAAATATTAATACCAGAAGTATATTTTATACAATTAGCATTGTCATAGTTCTTTCTTCATTATACCTATGTAGGCTTTCAACTAGCTGTTTATACATAAATTATAGAAACCTGAAGTTTTAATGAATTAAGTGATTATTTAAGTTGTAGAAAGGTAGACATCTGTCTTTAAAGGCAAGCAGACTTCTGTTTTATTTTCACATGGGCATGAAAATTCTCCAGTTTTTCAACTGGCCTATTTGATATCAAATGCTATTGTTGAAATATCCTCTTCAAGGAATTATGGAAATACCGAGGAAGACAAGAGAGAGAGAGAGAGAAAAGGAGGCATAATTTTTTGACAATAAGGATTTCTTATTTTGTAAATATATAGACATATTTGAGTATCTTTTAAAATCACAAAAACAGATTGATGCTACATTAAGATTAGATTTTCCTTCTAGTTGTACCACTTAACATTTTGACCTTGAATAAGACATTATATATACCTCCAAATGAGATAATTTATGCAAACCACTTAGTCTAGTGCTTGATACAGTTCTAACAAATTATTGGCCATTGTTACCTAATGTTATTTAAATGGTATCAATCTGTATTTCTATGGCTGAAATATGGCATGAAACATTGCCACTTCAGTATTGTATTAAGCCTCTGCATTGCGCGATAACAAAATTTTTATTGTATTTACCTTGGAAAATAGATGAAACTTAGAGGTTCAACTCCTCCAAAATTGTCTTCAGCCATACAAATTTCTCCCAACCTATCTAATTCAAGCCTGTAGCCTACATTGTCTGTACTCAAAAGAAATTTCCTAGAAATGCTATGGATTATTAAACAAAAGTAGAATAAGTGTTTCCTTTGTCCTAGTTCTAGGAAATCTAGAAATAAATAACTCTAAGTTCTTGTTAATATAGACTTATTGGCAGAAAGAAAGAAAGAAAGAAAGAAAGAAAGAAAGAAAGAAAGAAAGCTTGCTAACACTTTCAATGAAGGGGCAAAACTGGACAGTGGAAAGCCAGAACCAAAGACTATATGCATGTATTTTTATTGGAAATGATCATAGGGAAGAAATGAAGGGCAGTGGAAGTGAAATATAGAAGAGATAAGTCTTAAACGGATGAGTTATCTAGTTTGTTCCAACTATTGGTATATCATCCCATTGTACTGAGATACTGTATGAAAAGTTTCAAAACTGATACTTCGTGTTGGCATTGACTCCTTTTTTCTCACTGGTCCCCTTCCCCATTGGTCAAGTATAGCCTGTCACTGGAAAAGTGCTGGAGAAGGGGAACCTCTACTCAGGACAAGTGGGGTTCTTGAATAATATGATAGGAAAGAATTTCATTCAGCCACATGCTGGACAAAGACATAGATTTATTTAGGAAAGCAATTACACATTCAAGGGAGAATGCAGGCTATCCTGAAAGAGAGAGGAGGGAGAGAGAGTGGGGGGAGACAAAGGGACAGAAAGGGAGAGACAGAGAGAGAGATCTTTGGGGGTAAAGTAAGAAAGACAGTCCCCCCAAACTAAAGGCCAAATGTTTTCTCTGATGTGCAGATGTTAATTCACAATAAGGGGAGAGGTGTTAGGGAAGAATAGAAGTACTTTGGATTATACAAAGGGGAATGAAGGGAAGAGAGGGAAAATGGGAATAGGAATGAAAGATAGTAGAATGAACTGGACATTACTATCCTATGTGCATATGATTACATGACCAACATAATTCTACATCATGCACAACAGGAAAAATGAGAAATTTTACTACATATACGTATAATATGTTAAAATACATTCTACTATCATGTTTAGAACAAATTTTTTAAAAAAGAAATATACATTCAAGGGAGAATGCCAGCCATCTTGAGGGCAAGAGATTTTTATGTTAAAACAAGGAATACAGGTCAACTCCAAAGGGAGAGACAGCAACCCATTGTTCTACAATGTCTATATTTATAGAAGAAAGGTAACTAGGGGCTGAGCCGCAGGTGGTGTCAGGGTGGAGTTACACAAGTTCTCACCAGTTTTTCTAGCACTTGAGTATTAACATCATTTACTTTTTGCAGGAAAAGGAATGAACTCAGGCTGGGTTGCTTAGGAATGCCTCTTTTGCATTCCAACTGGCTACATGGGAATTTACTTCTCATTTTAGACTCAATATTTCTTTTTCTGTATCCTTAGATTCCTATCTCAGTCCCATGGCTTTAATTCCCTTGCATTGTTGACTGGTACTTAGTTGAGTGACTAGCTGATCTTGCCAGTAACTCAAGCCACAGGGGTAGGAAATGTGAAGTATGTTCCAACATTCCAACTTACCAATACTCCAGTCCCTTCCTTAATATTATGTAAAAGCATTTATGGAATCTTCACCTCAATTACTGTAGCTTTTTGTGCCCCAGATTCAAAGAACTATCAATTTGTACCAGACCCAGGTAGCTTTTCCAAGACATTGACCTCAAGTCATGAGTAAGGCTTCCAAGTCAATAAATACTCCATTTCCTCCTCCTCCTCCTCCTCCTTCTCCTCCTCCTCCTCCTCCTCCTCCTCCTCCTCCTCCTCCTCCTCCTCCTCCTCCTCCTCCTTCTCCTCCTCCTCCTTCTTTTTCCCTAGTCATGCAGGGCCAATGCATTCACACGTTTTACTGATTTCTGCCTAGCTACTATCCAGATTGTGAAATAAATTTCCTGTGTAAACTATTTTCTTCCAAAGGGAGGGCTATTTCCTAATCCATTTGTACAAAGTTCTGATTCAAGATACAGGACTGTAAAATAGTAATGAGAAACAAATCATTTTGTGCGACTCTGGTTTCGCCCTTTTATTGACATCTCTAGGCAAGAGGAAGCTTCTTTCCTCTAGCAAGGGGATTTTCTCTATCAACCTCAAGCATTTCAGTGACTTATCAAGCGTGTACACATAATGCCCAGTTTCAGGGATGAAATGCAGGTGGTTTAAATGAGAAGAAAAGAGGGGCAATGATAAAAAATGGAAATAGCAATTCAAAGATATACAATCACCAAAGGAGACTGATGCAATATGACATTTTGAGAAGTTTTGTGAAAGGCTTAGAAATATCTGACAGTGCAAAGACATTGGGAAGCATCTATCCACCAGCTCTCATATCCCAGTGGTCAGGAGGTGCTCCACAGTGTGAGTTCTTCAATACTTATGGGTGTCCCTGAGGTAGGAGGTAAAAAGGATGTGAGACAGTCTTAGTTGAAGTACTGCCCCTTGCATCTTTGTAAAGCCTGGACAAAGTGGTGATCTTCATCATGGCTTAGATAAGAAATTGGTGGGGAAGGGGACAGCAAGAGAAGATTTGAAAAAGGCACACAGAGAATTTTAAGGATGCTATACTAGATGTAGTACAGTTTACACTATATATTTTTTCTTTATCTTTTACAGCTTATATACTCTTCAAGAGTACTTTTTCCCCAAAAACATGTCAGCTCTTTGAAGGCCATATCTATTTATTATTTACTAATTACATATTTTTATTTGTGCATTATAAATATATGTAATAGTAGCATTCTTTGCTATATACTTGTTCATGTATACATTATAATTTTGTCAATATTGTTTCCCCATATTTCCCCTTTTTCTTCCTTCCTCCCTCTCTCAATCCCTTATCTCTATTCAACTGGTCTCTTTTGAGTACCACATCTATTTATATTACTTATTTCTAAAATATTTTTTCAGTTGTAGATGGATACAATACTTTTGTTTTATTTGTTTATTTTTATGTGGTGGTGGGGATTGAACCCAGTGCATCACACATGCTAAGCAACTGCTCTACCACTGAGCTACAACCCCATCCCCTATATTACTTATTTTAAATTCTAAGATGATCCATCAATGTGTGGTGTTCCATGATAATAGCATGTTAAATGATTGATTAAATAATAAATTTATTTTCAGCTTCCCAAATATCTGACTTTCTAAATAACTGGCTTAAATAAAATAATAAGTATATTTACTAGTAGAGGAGATAAGATAAAGTCAAAATAGTGATGAGAGTTTATTTTACATTTTATTAAGGTACATATATTTTAAATTTTAAACTAGCCTGTAATCTTAATGTTTTAATGGAATATACTTTTCTTTCCTTACATTAACTGCTATGATCACATTATATGTTTAATTTTGTATTCCTTGAAGTAGAGATATTAAAAAGGAGTTAATTAGCACTTTAAAAAAATAGTAAGCCTATGTAGGCAAATAGTATCCTTCAATAATTCTACCATCATCAAGATGTAAGAATACGGAACAAAAAACTTGGGAGAATTAACAGACTTAATTCTCAGTTATCACATCTAAAGAGAAGAAGTTGTGACCTAAATAATCTTAAGTCTATTTACCTTTGAGTTTAGAATTGTAGGGATTTATAACAATAGTAATTTCTTAAACTCACCTAAAAACCAGGGTTTGGCTTGAGGTGATATTAAGACCTACATATTTTGTTCTTAGACAGGATAGACTAAGTGGAAATGATACCCAATATTAGTATTGGGAAGGAGTTACTTAGGTTTAAAATCTTAAATAAGGTAATCTATACTTGAATATTTGTGAACCCATGTGATTTCCTTGTTCCTTCTATATTTTGCAAGTAGATAGAGGAGTAGAGTACTGATAGACTAATTTTTAAATATTCAAACGTGTCTCTCACAAGGATATATTGTGGAGGATATATTGTGATGTATACTTAAATAGGAGAATTCAGCTGTCTTTTATTAAGTTAGAAATTAAGAAGATTGTTAAAAAAATTGCAACAATCAGACCATTCTGATTTTTTGATAAAATATGCTATTTATGTCAACAAGGAATAGGCTTACTATTATTTTTAAATAGTTTATTTTTGTTTTATTTTATAATATGGCAAATAGCAACAACTATAGGCAACAAAAATTAAAGTCCTTGGATCCTCAATATTTTTCGGGAGTATAAAGAGGTCTCCTTATATTGAGATTTGCTGCAATATATCACTAATTGTCCAGTGACAGGATTAGGCAAAGAATTCAGAAATAGAGCCAATGGTGACTGGAAGATTCTGTGAAGACTTCTTGGAGAAATAGAAACTTGCATGGGGTCTTAAGTGACAAGCGGGATTTAAGTATTGTAGAATGGAAAGGATTTCTATGCAATGAAGCTGGTGAGGGCAAAAACACAGGTACAAAACACTGAATGTAGGGGTAGGGAGACCAGATCAGTTTGGCTGCAATGGGAAATAAAGTAGTAGCAAAACACATAGAAAACAAATGAATGGTGGGAAAGACAAAGGCTGGAACACAGGACTAGGGATTTAAATTTGATCATATTAGCTATTGGAAACCATTGAACATTTTCAAGGTGTTGGGGGGAGTGACATGAATATAAGTGGATTCAACTTTATAGAGAGGGAAACTAGTAGAAATCTTATCACATTAGTGCATATGTAAATCGATAAGAACCAATTTTGAGGGTTTATGGTTTGAAGCATGAATGATGTGGGAGAATAGAGCATGAAGGGAAACAGTACTCAGTAGGGATTTGAAGAAAGGATAAACTATTTACAATAATGCTAAATCACTATTTGGTGTTAAAGATGCTCCTGAATCATAAATGCAAAATGATATTTGATATAACTTAAGTATTTTTTATTTTTATATTATTAGGATTTAAAATTATATGAATATATAAACAAAGTATATGAAAGATTTAAAAATTAATTTGAATAACTGGTTAATTAGAATTCCTTATATTTTTAACCATGCCACGTTTACTATAATTTGCACATGGACACACATTATCGAACTGTCTCATTTATTATGAATAAAGTATAGTTCTTGTTGATTTAAAATAGTCACTTCATATATAATTAACCCCTTTCAATGTGAAGCTTGAATGCTTCTGAAACTTACTTTATTCTCAGTTGGAAAAGCACTATATTCAAGAACTAAACCACTACTGAAAAAAAGTTTCTAAGACTTTGGAATAAATAAATTCCTTGCTTAAAATAATGTGGTTGGTTTGCTTGTTGCACTCCAACATTGTGCACACATTCTCCTTTTCTGTCCTACACACACACACACACACACACACACACACACACACACACATATCCATTAAAAAATGAACAAATTATTTTTTGGAATACAGCCAATGTAGATTAAGCCCATTAACTAATAAATTGGTACCCTTAAAATTAGAGCTTCCTGGTCAGTCCTGGTTTTAGTACAAAGAAATATATTTAACATATTTCTTCATAACTAATCTAGCCCCTGAAACAGATGATGATGAAATCTTGCAGGAAACCAAATGGATTTGTCATAATATTCTACCAATAAAACTTAATGACTGGTTATAATTTCAATTAAATATTTCATTTTGTTAATATGAAAAAAACCTCATCCACAGCTCAGCATTTGTGGTGTTAAGAGAAAAACTATTCATCATTTCTTTCCTTGAAAATGACAAGGTTAAAATGAACGTTTATTTGGTGAAATAAAATTATTGGCATGTAAGTTATTACCTTATTTGATGAGGGTAGGAAATAAATTGAGAAGAAAGCCATGTACTTAGAGATTCAGCATATGGTTTACTCATTAATTTTAAAAGTTCAATTCAAACTTTTATATATAATTCAAAAGAAAGGGATAATTGAAAGGAAGTCAGAATATGTTGAATTGGTCATTTGCACACAAACAAATTACAGCATTTTAAATCCAGGAGAACCACAAATCAAAATACCCTGTTAAGTATTCTGTAGCAAACTCACATCTATCCGAGCCCAGACAATTTGTTTGGCATAATAAGGATAGCAAAATTATCTCTGTTGCTCACCTGGCTTCATAGTTTCCTTTCCAATGTTTCCCTGGCTCTGTAGAACCCTTTTTCAATTATTTCCAGAATCTTAGAGATACTCTCTAAATACTCCTGTGACCCTCTTGGATTCTTTTCTCATTTTAAAAAATTGCTACAGATGGCTTAAATTAAAGAGCTTCAATTTGTCCATATTCCTACCCTCTCTCTGTATAATTTCATTAAGATAAAGTGAATCTTCCTAGTGAGTCTTGGAAAGCTCTGAATGCACAAAAAAGTAGCCACCATTGGACTTTGACCTCAGAATATCTGATATACCAGAATTTAAGAAAATAATTCCTTCCCTTTTCCCCCTTATTATTCTTCCCTCCTTCGAGTTACTAACCAATTTACAGTTCTTTGGAATTATATTTCTTGGCCCTTATGTATACTCTACGGGCCTCTTTAGATACATGTAACAGGCTTGAACAAATAAGTGAGATACTGTTTGAGATAACCAAATGCTCAACATAACTATACTGCATGCTGGGGGTTGTTTCTGAAAACATGTCAACCACAAATACTGGTTAAAATCCAATTGCACAGGTGCTTGCTCTTTGTATGATCATCTCAGTTAGAAAATACTTTATTGGACTATTCCTTAATACAATGTTTTAAAGATAAATTTATATTGGCCTTGGCAGAAATCCTAGAGCAGAAATCAAACTATATACAAAAATCAAAGCATTTTATAAATGTTACTATTATATAAAAATGAGAATATTTTAATTTAATAGTATGGAATGTGGCATTAGGTTGAAAATAATTTAATTGCTGTTTATTGTATGAACATATTACTTTGAAATTTCAGTTACACAGTTTAAAAATAATTGAATGAATTCATCATAATATACAAAATCACTTTTATGTTAGAATATTTGTAGAAAACAGTATGGAAACTTAATCAACTGTTTGAAAACTACTATTATTACTAACCTATTATTATGTTTAGGGAAATGAAAAAAGGCAGGTAAGTTTAAATATGAATGATTGATATTTCCAATTGTTGGTTTTTAAGCTATATATTTTTTTGGAGTTAAGAGGTTTTTCCTTTAAAAATGCATTCGTATGTACATGTTGACATCTGTGTAATAGTTCTGGAGACCAAAAGGTTTCTGCTTTGCTATGGTGTCACAGACAGTATCAGGAACTTGGAGCTGAATTCTGCTTCCATCTTTGTTCCTGGTATTTGATTGTTTACCCATCAGTTAAAGAGACACTTTGACATCACTGTTCTACTTGTTTCTCTAATGGGAACATGCTGAAATCTCTGTGTATGCTTTTCAGAGATGGACATTTCGTTTTTGCCCCTTCTTTTGTATTCACCCAGTATCTCACATAATGGAGGAATTATTGTCTGGAATTCAGTCAAATATTTATTGAGTACCTACTACCATAATGGAAATTAATACATAGCATTTACCAGGTTTTAGATGCTGTTCTAAATACTTTGCATGTATAGACTGATTCCGTCTTCATGGTACATTATTATCATCATTTTACAAGAAAATAAATGATACAGAGATGGGAAGAAACCTGTCTAAAGTCATACAACTAGAAAGAGTTAGAACATGGACTTTAGCAAACACTCTACTGTGATTGGCGCGGGGAGAACAAAGATGAACACAACACAGTCCTGGTTCTCAAAGTATTTACTATTCAGCAAGAGGGAAACTAACATACTTTTAATGCAACTGTAAATCTAGTAATAATAACACTAGCAAATACTTATGAATTTTATATCTATTCTGAAGCCTGTAATCATCCTTTTTTTTTTTTGGTATTGTTTCACTCTCACAAGAATCTTATGATTTTCATTTTTTAGGAAATAAAGATAATTTTGCCCCATGTGGGAAAGAACAAACCACTCTTTGATTGTCAGTTTGAAGCTGGTCTGGCTCTGAAAACAGTCCCCTGAAAACCAGAACACTGAAGAATTCTTTTGGATATCAAATATCTCACAGAATGTTACTTTCATGGTGACTGTGACAGAGCAAGATAAAATTGTGTACTCTCCACCATCTTGTCAGAGCATAGATAAAAACAACAACACTGACCAGACAACAAAAATGACCCATCATCCACCTTTCTTGGATAATATAATGTGACTGCTCCCCTTTGATCAATTGTAGCTTTAGATCTACTTTGTTCTTTCCATTTTCTAGACAAGAATCAGTAATATACCCTACATAAAATCTTTCATTTCTGCCAGATTTGAATCAAGCAAAATCACACTCCTTGAATCCTCTTGAAAGCATACAAAGAAAGTCTATATGAAGCCCCATCTAACATCCTCTTTTGGGACTTCTCACAGTTCCTGTAGGGTTGCCTTCCTTGCTGCAATGAACCAATAAATCCAAATCCAACTTGGTTTGATCCCAAGTGTGTTCCTATGGTCTTTTGCTTGAGGGTATTAACAGAAATGAAGGTATTTCAGCAAGGATGTGCTGTTGGAGCAAGACCCTAGACATAGTTTACAATGTGTGTATTGGAGGCCCCTGGAGAGCTTCTCATGTTGAGGTATTCCAGTTGACTCTGGCATATGTTCTCATGGGACTTTTCTGGCTTTAGGATGAGAATTTTATTGTTCCTCATTGAGATTGTTCTCTGGCCTTGAAGTTCTACTTCTATGGTCTACTGTTTAGTGTTTTGTCTACATAAGGAAACACCATAAGGAGAAAATGGATATAGACCTGCATTGTCTATTTTTGAGACAATGCCAGGGAAGGAGGAGTTAAGAAAATATCATTAGATTGGTGTTCTTCAGATAAAAGTTGCCAGGGTCATGATTTTAGAATCTTAAAAGGACTTTTCTCTTAGTTTTATGAGAAATGACTTATTTAATTTCATCTCTCCAGAGTCCAGGGTTTTTTATCATGTCTCTGATCACTATAAATTAGCTTTTGCCCAAATTCCAGATACACATAATTACACCATTATCAACCTTATGGACCCCTTGAGTTCCCATGTGGTCCTCTTAATCTAAAATTGCACCTTTTAAACCAAACATTTGTTTCTTCTCTGTTTTCTGAATATAAGAAATACTTAGGCTCTGACTGGTAAAATTTCCCAGAGCAATTCAGAATTGTAGTGACAACTGGGGGAACTCTGACATCAGCAAAACATAAAGTATTTACAGAGTGTGCATAAAATATCCCTGTCTCATGGCATTTGTATACTAAAGTAACGTGTTAGGCTAGAAACAAAATGAATATAAATGGTATGATGTCAAGCAGTAAAAGGCCAGTACTATAAAAAGTTTGGGTGTGTGTAAAGAGAAAGGTGTTTATTTTTTAGATACGGTCATTTGAGGGTCTATAGAGAGAGATAATTTTAAGAGAGGTAGACCTTGGTCTGAATAAAGTGATGAAGTACACCAGGTGAACATCTATCTAGGTGAAAAGGGTTACAACAAAGAGAAAAGCAGTGCAAAACATAGAATAGAGTGTGCATGGCATTATTTTAGGGAAAACAAAACAGATAGTCTGGCTGGAATACTTTGAAAAAGCAGAAGAAAAATAGAAGATGAATTTGGAAAGGTAGCTGGGAATAAGGTAATGTGAGATTCTGAGGGCATGGGAGATTTTGTTATTTCTAGTGTAGACAGAGAAGATACTTTGCACTGATTTATGTATTGAAGAAGTCACCCTGGCTGCTCTACTAAGAATAGAAATCAGGAAGGCAGCATTAAGGACTCTTGGATTATGCTGGTCGAGGATGTAGTTAAGATTGTAAGAAAAGGAGGATCAACAAATAAAGCTGTCTGGTGTGGTTCTAAAGAATGCTAGAATTACAAAATGGGAAAAGGAAGGTAAATTCCTAAGACATTGTAGAGGTAGGGTAAATTGGAAAGTGAATGTGGATGGCAGCAAGATTAGAGGGAATAAAAAAAACGGAACGCAGATATGAGGCTCTGAAAATCCACAATTGGGACAGTGGTACCAATAATTACACAAAGGGATTTAAAACAAGTTCGGGAAAAGGGGAGATAATGGATTTTATGTTCACTATATTTAGAAGTAGGGGTAGAATTGATAAAATCATAAGTTCATTCAAATACCAAAAGTTGAGGCTAGTTTCACAGGTCTCAAGGAAAAAAACAAGGGGCTATACTTTGGGAGTGTTTTAGCAAAATAGGCAGGAGGCTATTAGCCAGGAGTTGTTTCTATACCAGAACTCTAATGTAAGCATATTCTGAGTTGCCTTGAAAACATTTCTTGTAACCAATTAGGGAAACAACTACTATAAATGAAACCTCAGCCAATCACAAGCACCCAACAAGATGACTGGATATAATCACCCACCCCCAAAACATATCTACCTAGGGGGAATGCCTAGCTGTGGATAATCAGGCAATTTCCTCACTTTGCTATTATAATAAGCCTTGCAAGTTGTCTGCTAATATTGCTGGAGCTGAGCTCTCTGAACCTCTTCTGGTTTTGAGTGCTGCCAGATTTATGAACTGTTCTTTGTTCAAATAAACTGTTCAGTTTAACTTTTTATTTTAACAGAGTGATAGCTAATACAAGCAAAATGTTCACATAATAATGGGAAATGAAAAGCCTGGGAAATAGGAAAGAGGGATTTATTTGTAAACGCCTTTTAAAAATGTGATGTAGCATAAACATGACTGTAGAGCTAGACTGCCAAAGTTCAAATTTCTGCATCAACCTTTTCTAGCTGTACTACATAACCTTGGATAAGATCATCTGGGCCTTAGTGTTTGCATTTGAAAATTATTATACTAGAACTTCCCTGATAAAAGTGTTGTGGTGCAAACATTCTTCATCTGGAGGCCTTGAAATTTCATAACATCTGTAAACATTGTAATGGAAAAAATTATGATCCTATTTCTATTAACCATTCACAAAATTTGATTCCTTTCTTTACAAAAACCCTATATAGTGTTAGTATCTATGACTTTGTTTCCTATAGAAAGTATAGATATTTTCATATTGCAATACAGTGGTTGCAGACATCATGAAATATTGTGATCACTGTTATTTCAAAATTACCAAATTTATTGCAACTGGCTGTTAGATCGCATGTGATGACTGAACTTATCTATATCCTCATAACATTTAGTTGGCCAAATCTCCTGTAATTTTATGCCTCTTGGTCAAACACAATCATTTTGGGTTGCCTGAATGTTTATAGAGTCACACATCTATATTGCTGACCAATATACACAAAATACAAATATTTGTTCATCAATATGAGGAAGGAGGAGAATAGTTTTAATTTGATATTTCCATTGTGATTGATTCTTTGGAAATCTTATATATTTAATTTCATACATTTAAAATATTATTTTCAGATTAGGTCCATAGGGTTAATCCCCTTATCAGACATGTTCAGGGTACAAGAAATCTTGAGGTAGAAGGATAAAATGAGTACGCATGACAACACCTGGCCCTTATCAAAAGTTCAATAAAATGTCTGCTACTATTGTTCTTAAAATTTTAGAGAACAGAAATTGAGTTAAGTTCTATTCATTCTTGCATTCAAATCAGCTAGAACACTGCTGTGTCCATTGGCAGTCAATAAACACTGAATGAATGAAGCCAAGTCTATGTTGGCTTCTCAGGATCTTCAGTTGGGGTTGAAAAACAGGTGTCAAGTTGTGGGGCCACTTCTTATGCATCCAGAAAACTCCAGAGTATGTTAGAGCGCTTGAGAGTTTAGACGGAGACACATATGTGTCCCTAAACTTATCCCAATAAGAATACGAATACCAGTAGCTTAGAGGGGCCAGATCCTTAATTCTTCAAAGCTCTCCATCACCCAAGAAGGCAACCAGGTAAAGTATTGGACTGAGAGGTCCCTTGCTTATTCCTGGGACCTAGTTTCAAAAGGACAGTTTCTGATTGTGCAAGATAGACAACAGCCTCTCTTCCCTATGTGGGGCTCAGGGTACAGTCGTGGTGAGAACTCCGCGCCGCGCGCACCGAGCCCCCTCTTCCTCGCCACGCCCACTTCCTGCCCCATCCAGCGCCTTTCCAGGTCTCTCTCCCGGTGAACCGGATGCGCTGTCAGTCTCCTCCTCCGTGTGTCCTCGGCCTCCACCCAGCTCCTTCGCTGAGCCGTTGCCACCCCGAGGCCCCAGCCAGGAGGGGCCTCGGTGTGGGGCGCAGTAGGAGCTGGGCGCTCACGGTTACCGCGCGTGGAGGAGACACTGCCCTGCGGCGATGGGTGCCCGGGCCTCTCCTTCACGCCGGAGACAGGCGGGGCGGCGGCTGCGGTACCTGCCCACCGGGAGCTTTCCCTTTCTCCTCCTGCTGCTGCTTCTCTGCATCCAGCTCGGGGGAGGACAGAAGAAAAAAGAGGTAGAATGAATCCTGTTGGCTTTCTCGAGTGGGCCTGGGCGGGCTGGGGCGGGACACGTTGCCAGGAAGCCCCGCATGGTGGCTAGGCAGCAGGGCCGCGTGGGTGGAGGCCTAGGGGCGGGTGCTTTGCGGTCCGCAACCTTTTAGCCCAGTACTGTCCCCTGAAGGGGAAAGGACGTGTCCGCTTGGCTGCCCTGGGCTGCTCCTGGGAATGTCACTTAGGACCACTGAGAGTCCCTCTGTGTGCAGGCCGAGCTTTGGGCGCTGGTGTCGCTGAAAGGGGTGTGGTGGATGAGAAAATACCCTTGAGAAGTATTTATAAAGCTCCAGGAACTATTTAGCTGTTTATTTTTCTCCTTGTCTGGATTAAACAGAATATTGAGAGTGTTTTAAGTTTTTCTCTATTCTGAATTATACCTTCTAAAAGTGTACGTTTATTTTTATTTTAAACTCAATGTGTAATTGTGAAATAACCTCACATTACTTACGTTATGCACATTTTTGGGTGAAGTTCAGATCACCCGATTTTAATCTTAGTCTTTAACTTTGGCCAGAGTGAGATTTGAAACGACTGTGTTTAAAGTAATTGCAGAGTTATTTGTGAATTTGGTTATGTATCATTACTATGGATGATTGATCTAGAAGTTTCAGAAGAAAAATTCAGTGTTTCTAATTGTGGATCATTTTGGTTAATATACTGTTTATATAATACAAGATGGTTTTTCTTTGGTGGAATTACACAACTACACATGTCTCATAATTTGAATCAAGGTATTGCCAGAAATTTCTTAATAGCTGGATAGAGAGAGAAAAAATAGATAACTTTCGAAGTAATCGTTTTGTCTTTTCTTAATCATTGCAGAAAAAACTGTGGTCAATATTAACTGTTTTTTGTTTTTTTTTTTCCTTTTGGGTCCTGGGGGTTAAACTCAGTGGCACTTAACCACTGAGCCACATCCTCAGCCCTATTTGGTATTTTATTTAGGGACAGAGGCTCACACTGAGTTGCTTAGGGCTGCTTTTGCTGAGGCTGGCTTTGAACTTGAGATCCTCCTGCTTCAGCCTCCTGAGCCACTGGGAATACAAGCGTGCACCACCGTACCTGGCAATATTAATGACTGTTAGTTTTTTGTTTTTAATTTTAGCATGAAATTAGGCCATACAAAATTCCTTGTGGAGTTTTGACAACAACATTTAGAGAATCCCTAGTTTTGTTACAGTTGTATTTAGAAATATAAATTGAAGATATATTTTTAATACTTGGTATTTATATGCTATATTTCGAGAGTTTTAGGTTTTATAGTTGTTGATGAGAAAAGTAGAAGATTGAGTAGTAGACTTTTTTTTCCTTTTTCTTTTATTTTTCATTTTTTGTGAGTTACCAGAGCAGAGAGCAATAAAATATGATGAGGAATTCCATGGGAATTCTGATGTTTTATCTCCTGGGAATATCACTTAGGACTACTCTTTAAACTGCAGAGGGAAAAAATGCAAAAAGGGTACAGGTTCATGGCATCTTAGTGTCTCCATTTGTAATATTACTTGAATGTGTAAAGATGATATCAGTGTAATTAATTAAATCTAAAAGTCAGTAGTATATTTCCATTAAGATATATTTTATAGAAGGTGTTTTTAAAATGAAAAACTGGGGAGAACAATGCTGAAGATTGAAAATGAGCATCTTCCAAAATTATTCTTTTTCTCATAAAAAGGAGAAGCTAATACTAATATATGGTGGTGTTACAGTAACCATGTATTTTTCTTTATGGAAAAAAAGGCATATTAAAAACATTTGAAGTTTTGATACTTAGGTCTCTGAAGTATTATAGACCAGTTCTGTATATGGTACTCTGTTAGCAAACTGTGATATCTTCCATTATTGGAATAAAAACATTATACATTGGAAATAATGAGAAATGATTGTTCACCAGTATGATGCTTTTTTAGGGGTACCTCTTTTTTTTTTTTCCTGTATGTGGTTTCTTTCTTTGCTGACATTAGAATCTGATGCCCAGAGTAAGATTTGCCATTGAACCAGAAAGTATAGCAGCTGAAATGTAGTTTACTGCAATGAATATGACTACCATTATATATCAGAATAGTTGACATGGCATGAAGAGCTTTTCTTTCTTGGGAATCCAAATTGAACTCTAAAATTGAGTCTGGAGTCAAGAATGTATATTATTTGCTTTTAAGGAAGTAATAATTGTGGTGGTAATATTTACAACATGTTTTCTTGAGTCAGACAAATGATACAGTTATAACTCAGTCCTTGATTGTATGACACCAGGCAAACCATTTAATGTTGCTGAATTCTGGTTCCTTTTTTTTAAAAAAATACAGACATAATACCTATATCTTGGGATCATTGTTGGGATTAAATAAGTTTATGTAGTATCTAGTGTGATGACTAGAACATAACTGATGATCAATAAGTGGTAAGTAGCTATTATGTGTTTCTTATTTAAATAAACATGTTAGTATGGTGAAATTCTAAAATGTAAGATTTTTTAAAAATTATTTTTAAGCTTTATGATGATAATAAATTATATGGCTTCTAAAATAGATTATCTATTACTTATGGTGAAACACTGAGAATTCTAGACTTTTATGTTGAGAATTTTGCACATAGAGATTTTGCATCAGAATTAGTGATACTCCATGCATTTGTGTATATGTATGTGCATGTACATGTGTATGTATTATGTATATGTTTATATACACGTTTCTTCATGATGACATTTTTATTCCTTAAAAATAATTAGTTTTGTTATATATTCTGTTTAAGAATATATGTAGGAATAGTTAAGTGGATAGACAAAGAAAAGTGAGGATTCTTAAGCCACATCTCTTAATTATATTAAATACAGTCATTAAAAAGTAATTTTTAATTCTCAAATTAAAATTTATGTGATGTGAGTGTGGAAGACTTTGGCCTCTTAGTAGTTTTCATTTGTATATTAACACATTTTGCTTTTCTTTTGATAGTTTTTCTATTTCATAGATTATTATATCAGTTAATCAGCTTCATTTGGAATTGTTGTAATTTATAATGACCTCTTCTGATTATGTAAACAGAGCTCAAATTGTATAATGAATTACAGTAGAAGTATTGATTTGTTAGTCATCAAAAACAGCCATTATAATAATTTATTATATTTGCAAGGAATGTAATTAGTTAATAGGCTAGGATATGTAGGTATAATGAATATGCAATATGAAAAATTGATTTGCTCATAAATGCTTTCTGGGAGATTAGTAAAATATTTGCTTAAAATTGTTCAGCTGCCTTTGACATAATTCTGTATGCCATTAATGTTTTTAAACATGTTTTACACTGGATGAATGATATCTAATTTCTAGTGTCCCAACTGTGAAATAGAAATTTTACTTAGAAAATGGTAACAAGGGAGAAGATGGAGGTAAGCAATAGAAGTTCCCTTTAAGCAAAGAACTTAAGTGGAAGAAGTATGCAAACAGTACAACTTTTAGAAATGCATAACAATTTTACATTGATCTGCATACATATAAAAAACAGATGATGCCGATGTCAGGCAGTTGTTTCATTTAGGTTAGATTATGTGTGTGATAATCTTTGAAGATGATTGAAAATAACAGGTCTTACTCAGAATAGCCAAATGTGCCTGTCCAAGAGCTCCAGTTTCTTGGATGATGGCAGAAGGTATGGTATTCCTGTATCACGGCATTCCATGAGGAATGTGTCACAGAATTCCATGACTTTTAGGTACATGAATATATTACAGCACTAGAGTTGCCAGAGTATCAACATCTGCATTGGTTCCTTGAACTTTAATTGGTTCAGGGCAGTGTAAGAGGGCCAGGTGATCCTCAGGTATGTAGTAGTTGAATTACAGGAGAGCAACCTTGACTGTAGGGAACCCACATATTTTAAAATGCACACACTTTTTAATTTTTTTCTTTTTTTGGTACCAGTGATTGAACCCAGGGGCGCTTTACCCCTGCATCACATCCCCACCCCTTTTTATTTTTTCTTTTGAGAGAAGGTCTTGCTAAGTTGCTTAGTGCCTTGCTAAATTTCAGAGGCTGGCTTTGAACTTGTGATCCTCTTGCCTCTGCCTCCTTAGCCACTAGGATTACAGATGTGCACTACGGAGCCCGCTTTTTTTTTTTTTTTTTAAATAGAGAACTCTGTCTTGACTAAGACAGTTATATATAATTTTCACATGATGGCTTTATGCTACACAACATCCTTAAAAAGATAATCCAAAACCAAGTTAAGTCTGTAGCTCCACTCACAAGTTGTGTAGAAACCCACGAAGAATTATCTCTCTGAGAAATTTCATCAAAAGCGAACATTTTTAGGGTATTTTCTTAGAGGTAAATATACCACTGGCAAGTATAGTCCCATATATGTACTTAATTGTATGTGTATGTCATAGAGAAGGATGGAATGAAAATATATAACACAAAGCAGACAACATTAACACTTAAACTTTTGTTACATTTACTTTTTCATTCTTTCTCTTTTGCCCTAAATATTTAGTAATTTGAATGCCACTGCAGTCTGTTATGCCCGTGACTGATGTTGGTTTCTTCACTGTATTAGACTATCGTGATTAGCTTATCTGCATAAGAATTCCTCTTGGAGCATCATGGTAATTCTACCAAAATAGAAAATTTATCTTTGGTTAAGTGTAGGAGTAATGTGTTCCCTGCTAGAAAATGGGTAGATAAAAAAATGACTATTTGTTGCATAACAGTAGTGTGAGTGTGTGTGTGTGTGTGTGTGTAAGTGTGTAACAAATGGATAATACTTCTGCTGATCTCTGTAGTTTTTATTTCTGTTGTTAGGACAAGATTTCTGCAGTTCCTCAAATTGAGCATATCTATTGAGCATATCATCCTTTCCTCCCTCCATCTGGTCCATCTGATTTCTCATTGCTATTAACAGTGTTGTTTTATGGGAAACAAACTTTTAATGTTGAAGAGCTTCATTTTTTTTAATATAACCACCTGCCAGTATAATACATCTTTGCAGTTTTTTTAACATTTATTTAGTTGTAGATGGATACAATACCTTTATGTATGTATGTATGTATGTATGTATGTATGTATTTATTTAATGTGGTGCTGAGGCTTAAACTCAGTGCCTCACATGTGCTAGGTGAGCACTCTACCACTGAGCCACAACCTCAGCTCTCTTTGTAGTTCTTAAATTGTATTTTGCAGATAGTATATAGAGTCTGTGATTACATGATTTCTTGTGGAATTATACATGGATTTAAGGAGAGAATTTTAAAAATAGGGCTCCTGTTATTATACATAAATATGTAAAACATTTAAGTATTTAGGCTGAATATTAAAGCTTCAATATTGTTATTTAGAAGAATAGATAATACTTTTTTTCATAGTAATTAGTTTCTCTCTGCCTATCTATATTTCTCTTTAACTCTGGAAAAAAAAAGATCATGAGCTAGCTTATTGAGTGTTTTGGAATCTGTAACTTAATAAACATTATAGTACAGATAGCATCCTGAAGAAATTCATGAGCTGAAGACAGTTTTGAATAAAAGTAAGTCCTTACTGACATATTTATTAAAGTTTTTGTTGATCACCAAAAATACCTATTGAGTTTTATACTTGAAGATGTCAGAAATTTTCTTTTTCCTTTATGTTACCTTGAGAAATCAAGTAACTGTGATGGAAAGGGGCAGTTCAGTATAAGTTAAATAAATGTGGTATTGATTATATTTAATGCAAATATTTTATAAGTATATCTTTTAGAGATGGTTTATTTAGATGTTAATATTATGTGACTTAAGTTTTGGAAATATTTTGATATTTTTGGCTCTGCTTACAGACACAGAAAGCTATTGGCAAGTTAGTTCACATAAGTGGTAAAACTTATTTTTTGTAATTATTTATAAATTGTGTAATCTGTTTAAATTTTAAATAGAGTGTAATACCTTAGTATAAATTCCTGAATTTGGTAAATTGGGAGTTGAAAATAAGTCTTAAATTGTATCAGAAAAAGATAAAGAAAGTAGCAATACAGTAGACAGGATGCTAGGCCTTTCACTTAATTAGATTATTGAAATGCATTGCATGTTTGTGTCCTTCCAAAATTTATAATTTGAATTCCTAATCCTAATGTGATGGTATTAGAGGTATTGTGATGGTATTGGAGAGCCTTTGGGAAGTGATTAGATCCTGTGGGTAGAATTCTTATAAAAGGCACCTAATCGTTCTTGTTTTTCCGCTCTGTGAAGATATAGTGACAAGTCAGCATTCTGAAGAGAGCCCTTATCAGAACCTGACCATGCTGGCACCCTGATGTTGAACTTTCAGACTCTAGAAAGGTGGAAATAAATCTGTTTTTAAGCTCCCCAGTCTAAGGTAATTTGTTGTAGCAGCCTAAATTGACTAAGACAGTTATATATAATTTTCACATGATGATTGTGGCAGATGGTCTTGTTTGCCTGACTTTTGGTTTGGTTTAGCTGGGACTATTGCAAGCTCCAAGTAGTAATTTTTATTAGTCAAAGATCATCATGATTTTTCCAGCATCTTTCAAATTGTTGTTTTAAAAGTGAGCAGATGATACAATTTTGGGCAAGTTTCTTTGTTCTTAAAGGATGCAAGAAGGTAAATTTTCTCTTTCTGTCTTTGAGTATGTGTATGACAGTGGGATGCTTGAGTTGCTGATCTCAACTTGTAATTATGATGGTACAAGCTTGAAGCAAAACCTGTGGAGGAAAATAATAAGAATGTGAGGTCTTGATTATGTAACTTAGCTAACCTTGTTATTGTTCTAACTCTGGACTCTTGTGTTCTGAAGTTAATAAGTGTTTTAGTCAGCTTTTCTCGCTGCTGTGACTGAAAGGACCCAACCAGAGGGGAGGAAAAGTTTATTAGAGGGCTCACAGTTTCAAGATCTTAGTCCATAGAAGGCTGGTTCTATTCCTTGGGGCTCTAGGTAAGGCAGAATATCAAGGTGGAAGAGTGGCTGAGAGAACCAGCTCACATGATGATCAGGAAGCACAGAGAGAGGTCTCCACTTGTCAGATACAACTGTATACCCCAAAGCCACACCCCCAATTCCCACCTCCTCCAGCCACCCCGACCACTTCAGTTACCACTCAGTTATCAGGGGATTAATTCACTGATTGGGTTAAGACTCTTACAACCCAATTATTTCTCCTCTAAACCTTCTTGCATTGTCTCACATGTGAGCTTTTTGGGGACACCACATTTAAACTATAACAATAACCTTCCTTATTGTTTAGGAAATTTCAAATTGGATTTATAGTTGTATCATAAAGCATTCTGCTAAAGAAGAAATTACTGAAGTTTTTTTTTTTTTTTTTTTTTGGATCAGTGATTAAGCCTAGATGCTTTACCTCACCCTTTTTATTTTAAGACAGGGTCTCACTCAGCTGCTTAGGACCTTGCTAAATTATTGAGGCTGGCTTTGAACTTGTGATCCTCAGCCTCCCAAGCTGCTGGGATTACAGGTGTGTACTACTGTACCCAGAGGAATAGAGGGTTTTGACCCTGTTTTTACAATTTGTACACTTACCGTTTTACTCCAAAGTTCTCCTTCTACTCTATGTTTTAATAACTAGCTTCATAACCCTATTTATGAATTAATAGAGGATTATTTAAATATTAGTAGATGATTATGCAAGTGTGCATAACCCTTTCTGATCCTTGAATCTCAGTTTCTGATCCTTGAATCTCATTTGTGCAGAAGTGAATTTTTCCATGTGTTTCTTCTATTGATAGAATTTTGTTTCATTGTATGTTTGAAATTCTATTTAAATATTGTATGAACCAAAAGCTTTTAATAAAAATACTGTAAGCTTAATATGTGTCTTAAAAGCTGCCAGCCCAAGAAAAGAGTGGAAGAGTAATATATGCCTCAGATATATTTTCTGTAAACGATTCATTTTACATGTGAATGCTTTTAAAAATATTTTGTGTGTATAATAGATGAGCAGGTGGTTTCATTTTAAAGGCACACCAAATAAAATACAGGGAAATACCTTTATTTTGAAAAAAGAAATCATATTTTAGTAACATTCTTTTGATTAACATTTGAGTTAGTATTAGGCAAAACTAAAACGGATTTCTTAAGAAGGTATGCTGATTGGGCCATGTTTTCTTAAGAGCTGGAGTTTTCAAGGGGAATAAAGTGACTTTTCATCCTGATGAAACAGGAGTGATTGTGCTCTGTCTTGCCATTGTTTCCAATACATTTTTTTTTTTTTTTTTGGAGTCTTTATGGGAAGGAAGGGTGGCTGAATCAACTTTTAGCACTGTCATAATGGCATTCTAATTCAACTTTGCTTCCAACTGACAGCCACAGGAGTTGCATGCTTTCATCCTGGAGCACAGTGCACATCAAAATAGTAACTATAGAATTTTTTTTAATACTACATTATACAATGTAGTGAATGGGAAATGTCAGATTTTGGGCTAAATAAGGAAGCTGGGACTAGAAGTAAGGTTTGCTGACACCAGAGTTTTTGTTTCTATATTTCTATGATCTGTTTTAAGAGAATTTATGCTGTCATGGTATTTCCTCCTTTAACATTTTCATATTATTTTATTACTGTCATTATTTCTTCTTTTATCTTTACATAGTTTATCATTTATGGAATTCCTGTCCCAGGGGACTTGTTTAAATGTTTTTTTAATTCCAATTTAATTTGTTTCAAATGGATCTGTATATGAGTTGGATATGACATAGGATGCCTTGTGATGATTCAAAATATGTATACATTGTGTAATGTTTGAATCAGATTAGATGTTCCCTGAACATTTTTATTTATATTAAAAGCATTCAACATTCTTCTAGCTTTTTAAAATACACAATACATTGTTGTCATCTATAGTCACCTTACTGTGCAGTAGCACACCGTTACTCCTAGCTAATATAACTTAGTGTACCCATTGATCAACCATTCCTCATGCTCCCTCCTGCCTCCTTTCCCCAGCCGCTAGCCACAAGAATCAATGTTTTAAAATTATATTCTGCATATGAATGAGATCATGTAGTACTTATCTTTCTGTGCCTGACTTAATAGTTCCATCCTCATTGGCAAAAATGACAGGATTTCATTCTTTTTTTATGGCTGGATAGTATTGCATTGTGTATATGTACTTCATTTTCAGTATTCATTTAGCAGTTGATAAACACTTGTGTTGTTTCCATTTCTTATCTACTGTGAATACCCGTGCAATAAACAAGGAGAGTACAGAAGTCTCTTTGACATATTGATTGAACTTCCTTTGTGTATATAAACCCAGTAGTAGGATTGATGGATCACATGGTTTTTGAGGAACATCTATTCAGTTTTCCATAATGGCTATATTAATTTATATTCCCACAAATGTGTACAAGAATTCCCTTTTTGCCACATACTCATCATCACTTGTTATATTTTTGAGAATAATCATTCTTATTAGGATAAGGTGATATTTCATTGTGTTTTTTTTAAATTTTTTTTTTAATGATTAGTGACACTGAGCAACTTTTCATATACTTGTTGCCAGGTTGTATGTGTCCTGAGAGATGGCTATGTAGTTCTGGTGCTCATTTTTAAATTGGGTTACTTTTATACTGTTGAAATTTGGAGTGCTTTATATATTCTGAATATTAACCCCTTGTGAAATGTATAGTTTGCAACTATTTTCTCTCATTCTCTAGGTTGTCTCTTTGTTCTGGTGGTTATTTCCTTTGCTGTTTAAATGCATTTTAGTTTTGTGTTATCTCATTTGTCTCTTTATGCTTTTGTCTCCTGTACTTTTGGGATCTTACTGAAAACATCCTTGCCCATTCCAGTGTTTGAAAGTGTTTCCCCTGTTTTCTTCTTAACAGTTTCAGGTCTTACATTTAACTCTATCCATTTTGAATTGATTTTTGTACCGTGTTAGAGATAGGTTTCTAGTTTCATTCTTGTGCATGTTTTTTTTTTTTTAACCCAAAGAGTGACTAAAGATGTGGCAGACAAGTCTTTTAAAACTGCTGAAACTTAACCACTGTAAGAGTATAATTTATAAAATCAGACCATTTGTTTCTTTGTGAAGTTATTTAAATAAATGAAGTTAGATTCAGGTAACTTTAGATCACACCTAACATCTAAAGGACTTAATCTATATGGTTAATAATGTATGAGGGGTAAGGTTCTGTTCTGACTTTCTTGCCCAAACTGTTATAATTCTATCACAGATAAAACACTCTCACACATCTATTTGCCAAATGCAGATATCTGGACACATTTCTCTGAACCTCAAACTTTTTTTTTAAATCGCCTCTGTCCCACCTCAGCCAAAGATATCTCCTGGGACTTCTCAGGAGAATTCAATCTTTGAGGAGTGCAGTTTAAATACCAGTGGCCTTGTAGGACACAATCTAAGATTCTTTGCATGTTCTTTAGTGCCTTTTCCTGAATGAGCATTGTGAGGTTCTGAGATAGTGTGCCACTGAGACATAGAAGATATAAGGCAAGGAGAGAGGCTCTTGTTCTTCACAAATAATTGAGACAGGCTCATGGCCAGATATAAGTTTTTTCCCCCAGTATTGTTCAGGAAGGCCAGGATGACCATTGTATTAGTTTCCTATTGTTGCTATAACAAATGAAAAATTTTGTGACTTAAACCCACAAGATTAATTATATTAGTGGTCTGAAAGTACAGTGTTGTCTCACTGGGCTAGCATCTAGGTGTCTGTAGGGCTAGCTGCCTCAGGAAGCACTTAAGGGAAAAATCTGTTTTCTTACTAAGAGAGATGGTTTACTGAAAATTAAATATTAAAACAATTGGATCTTTTTCTGTATTTTAAAACATTTAATTTAGAGTAGTACATTTTCCTTACATTTGCATTTGTGAATGTATTGTATAAGGAAATTGTGTCCATCATGTATTAAAAAATTATTCTCTCAGCCTTCAGTCTAATGCAGAGATGTGCATTTGTAGCATCTTTTCTGGACTGTGGTATTAGAACATGGTATTGCTTGAACTGTGGAATCAGAATATGGTATTGTTTACATATTTAGAGTAATGGCCTCATACAATATACTTTTTGCAATGTTCAGACTACAGCAAGAAATTCAGTACCCATTCTTTAATAGTATTCTACTCTTTCTGAGGTCCAGCAGTTTTATTGCCAGTATATTTTCCCCAAAACATTTAAAATGTTTCTGGAGTTCAGAAGTAAATTTCAATGACTAGTGTTTGGGGGAACACAGCTTTTAGCATCATCTTATTTATTCCTCATGGCTTTTTTTTTCTTTTTTGGAATAGGTGGTATTGTTACTATTTTAAGATGAGGGAGCCTAACTCAGTTCAAAGATTTTTATCCCAAGGTAACACAGTTGATAAGGGAAAGAGCAGGGTCTCAAACAGATGTAAGTTGTTGATCATCTACCTCTAAAGTCACTACTTTTTTCTTGATATATGTACTTCAGAGTGGGCTTGTATACCTTGCTTCACAGAAGATGTGTACTCTTAGCATGAATCATATTTTAACCTTTTAATTGATGTTGTATATGTTGAATATATTCTTGGCTAAGAAAATGTTGCAGCAAACTGGGAATCTGCAACAAAGGTTTTAGTCAGATAGTCTTTAAATTATCAGCTTTGGATCTTCATTAAGCCACCATATTTTTCTGGGTCTCAGTAAAACTAGAGATGAACCAGATGTCTTTGATTTCCCATATGTTACCATTTCTTTTAATGAAATAACTGAAATATACTTCAGGGAAGTAGAGAAAGTTTTATTTTAAATACTTTAAAATTTATTTTATTTTCAAGGGAGCACTGAAATTGATATTTTTTTTCAGTTAAATAAGTATGTCTCCTAGCAGTGTTTCTTTACTTAGCTACCAAGTGTTAATCATTCTCTCAGTGCTCTCATAGTACTCTGAGTCATGGTCTTTGTTAAATGTTATTAGTTTAAGGTTCTTTATGTTGTTTATCTTCTAATCTTCTAAATAACCTGGCCCATTATCATGCTCAGAGTTAGTTCCTTGCTTAAGTATTTGTTTAGTATTTAAAGCATTAGCAATTATTTCTCCAAACAAGATTCACCTTTTTTTTTTAAAGAGAGAGTGAGAGAGGAGAGAGAGAGAGAGAGAGAGAGAGAGAGAGAGAGAGAGAGAGAATTTTTAATATTTATTTTTTAGTTCTCGGCGGACACAACATCTTTGTTGGTATGTGGTGCTGAGGATCGAACCCGGGCTGCACGCATGCCAGGCGAGCGCGCTACCACTTGAGCCACATCCCCAGCCCAAGATTCACCTTTAATTAAATAGTACTTGGGAGGAGTCCAGTTTATGAAATAAACTTTAAGTGATGTGTAATATTTCAAAATGGTGAAAAAGGATTTGGAGTTCTTTCTTTAAAATTAAACCAAACTTACAAAAAAAAATTAAGTGTGATAGATTCTGGTGTGATTTTTGTTAATAAATTATGAGATAATTTAAATTATCATAAATTATATGATAGTATAGGACATTTTCAGTTAATGTTTAACTTTTTTAGCATGATTCTAGAGGTCCTTTCTGTGGAAATATTTTTGGTTTTAGTAATTTTCTCAGGTGCTGCTTTGAATTCTTTGACATTCATGTCATTCTTTATTGAAGTATGTAATATGGTTATTTTTGTTGACTTTCTTTTTTCACATGTTATAATTTTTTTTCTTTTTTGAACCTGGGGGGTTTGAACCCAGCCCTTTCTGCATGTAAGACAGGTGCTTTACCTGGGAGCTACATCTCAGCTCACACCTTATAATTTTGACAGGTCTTTTCTTTACTTTGCATATAATTTGAGCAATTCTCTTGTATCAGTTTGTAAAAATCAACTTGATGAAATTCTTTGCATTTATAATGTTGTAGTCAAGTATGGGAGTGACCAAAAAAGTAGTATGGTATGACGAACTGGGATAGAAGCTCTAGGGGAAATTTGGATGAATGTCTGTGATTGGTCCATTTGAACTAATAATATAATTATCTTTTTATTGTCTATATAGCTTTGTGTGTGTATGTGTGTGTGTGAATGTATTGAATTAACTATGGCATATGCAAGACTAAAAACCACTGTATGTTGAGATGAACGATTTATTTATGTTGCTGGTAATGAAGGACACGTTAATGTTTGCTATCTATGTTTTTATCCTCTGTAGATCTCCCTTTCCCTTCTTTTTTTTTCATCATAAGAAGCTGCTCCTTTATGGCCACATATTATTAGGCCAGGCTCAGATCTTTGTCAACTCTCTTGTGTCTTGCATAGGATTGGCATAAGATTGGGCTAGTGGCTAGAACACTCCCTGGAGTTTTTCTAAATGGAATTGGCAGAAAGATTGCCTTGCTGGTTGGTTTATGAAGTTGGAAGAATGTGCTTTTTTAGATTATCACTTTTGGCACAGAAAACACTCATGTTTAGTAGTTAAGCTGAAACAAAGAGGGGATATTTAATCAATAAATATTTAAGTACTAACTGTGCCAGTTTCTATGCCACTAATATAGAAATAAAGCATACAAAAAATTTGTTGCCGTCACTGAGCTTTTATAACTAGAAGGGAGTATTGACACCATCAAATTCTTGGGTTTAGTCCTTCCTAAAATCAGATTTTTCTCTATTTTTTGTCATATGATGTTATCAAGTCTTTTTTTCTAAACTGAATTAAATTAGGCTTACATCATTGTTAATTCCAGGATTTTTGAAAAATATAAAAGAATATTTTATTTTTTTTCCTATTTTTATTAAGAATGTAAACTAGACTTTATGTGAATTCTGACTGATGAATTTGGGTAAAATCCTAATATTTTCACATTTCTTTCAGTTTTTGGTATATGGATATTATCCTATTTTTTTCTCTCATTTTCATTTCAAGCTTTACCACATTGTTTTCTTTTTTCGTCATTCAGGAAAATATATTTGTTTAGTAAGCTTTTAAGTGAATGTACATTATCTAATACTTTTTTATTGATTGGTAAAATATAGCAATCTTATTTGAAAATTTATCTGTATTCAAGTAGAATAGAGAAAAAAGATTTATAAATAATAAATTTTGGGTTGTATATACAAAGCATTGCTTTTAATGTTTGTTCGGAAAGAGACTACAGATTTCAAAAAGTTACTCATATTATCACTACTTATGTGTTGTTTATAGCTTTTCCATAACATTGTAAATTCTTGGTTACTTCTTAGTATAGTTGAAACGATGTGTACATCATGTCTTCTCTGAATAGTAATTTTTTTCACAGAACACCTTAGCACATATTTTATTCTTTCTCTAGTGTTAAAACAATATTTTTATAACATGTTCTATGTGTATTCATATAAAAACATATGTAATTGAATGTTGACTGATTTTCTTAATTATACTTGATGGAAATTTGTTGAAACATTGTATTATTATTTAGTTTGAGTATGCTGCAATTATATTTATAGCATCTGAAATTGTGTATATTCAAATAGGAACCTATGTTTCCCCCCATCCCCTTTGTTTATCTAAAGAGCTTAGGAGAGGAAATTTGGAAATGATTTTTAAAATCATGTAATTGTTTGGATGTAATTAAAGCAGACACTAATATTATACATTATTTTTATTTCTTAATTAAGTTGAACTAGTGATAATTACCATTTATTACATGCCTATAATGTAACGTATTCTAAGTATTTTGTATGTACCCTATTATTTAATCAACAACCTTAGTATGATTTTAATTTATAGATGAGGTTAAGAGATGAAAATGTTTTATAAATTAGGATAATTTGCTCTGAATCATACAACTAGCAACTCTGCCAATATTCACGTATGGATTTGACTTCAAAGTTGTTCTGAATCAACTCCTTTTCTTTCTTTGCTTCTCATACTGAAGGGAGAAGTGAGTGAATGTGTACCTTTCGGGATCTTGAGGTGTAGCACGAAAGCCACCTGATTGTTTAGAATATCATTATGATCTTATATTTTATATTGAAACTGTTTTGCAAACATTGCTTTGTATTTCACTGTCAGTTTAGTCCTTTTTTTTTTTTTTTTTTTTTTTTTTTGGTACTGGGGATTGAATTCAGGGGCACTCGACCACTGAGGTACATCCCAGACCTGTTTTGTATTTTATTTGGAGACAAGGTCTCACTGAGTTGCTTAGTGCCTCACTTTTGCTGAGGCTGGTTTGAACTGGAGATCCTTCTGTCTCACCCTCCTAAGCTGCTGGGATTACAGGCATGCACCATTGCATCCAGCTACTATTGGTTAAAAAAAAAACTTTTTAAATAATATTCTCAGTTGAATATGAGGATGGCATCAGGATGGTGTACTACATTTTTCTTGGCATACTATCAAGTCATACTCTAGGGACAATTCCGCAAAGCCATATGGTCATATCTGGTCATATCTACCTCTGGAGTAATTACCAGCTTCAACCATAAAGGAGTTGTGTATGTCAGTTAACGTCTCCTAAACAAGTGTGATGGGATCTGCTAGGTTGGCTTGCTGTACTTCCAATACATTCTGCTGCTCAGGAGCCCCATGGATTTAGGTAGTGTGTTTGTTATTCAGGGCACAGCAGGCGTCTGAACCAGAGCCTGACATTGAATCAGTGGGTCTGTATCATAGCTGAGAAAACCCGGAGTTTAGGGACCCTAAGATATTAAAGGAGCTGCTTTAAATCTCTCCAATTTTTGCCTTGCAGAAGATATAGCTTTACTATTCTGGTCTAGGAAACAAATTCTGTCCTCTGCCTCAGAGGGAAACTATGCTTCCATGCCATTTATTACGCAGATGTTCTTGAAAGAGATTTTGGAAGAAAAGCTTCCGAGACATGCAGAAAGGTCATGGAGTATTATTTTCCCAGGACATGTTATCATGAAACTTCCCTGATTGTTCCAAAATGTAAGGGGGGAAAAGCACTTATATTCATATTAGCAGAAGGTAGAGAATGAAGAAGGTGGGTAAGCCATTTCTTTTTATAGGTAACTTTAGGTGCATCCTTGCCATTTTGAGGTCATCATTTGTTCCTGGAAATTATTTCAGACGTTTTTGTTTGAAAGTTTATCTATCTTATGTGAACTTAGGGCAATTTAAGAGACATTAACAATTGATGTGTATTCAATTGTTAACCTGCTTAAGTCACCAGTTAGTTTTTTGTCCATTAATGTACAATAAATCCATCCTTCTCCCTCTTTTACTGCCTAGAGATTTGACCTATTACATTGTTCATTACTGTCTCAAAGTGTGCAATTACAGATATAAATAAATGAGTAATAGAAAATTGAATAGTTTGTAGAATTGTTAGGAGGCATCATTCTTTAGTGCTCGACTTTTTATCTTTGTTTTATTGTCATCCTGCTCTCAATTATTCATTCATCAGACTCTCTGTCTTGCATAGGCTCTTTCCTATAAATGAAATGTTATTTTTTTACTGTAAGACATTAGGTTATGGTGGGTCTGGATAATATATATGATGTAGTAAAGCATTCAGCCACTTTTAACTCCATCAGAGTGATTTTTTAAAATTGGTAATTCTGGTTACACTGCCTCACCAAGCTTGTTTTTAGGGTTTTGACCCATGGCTCTTTCTATAAGAGTTAATTCTCATTTTGTAGCTGGCATTGTCTTATTCCACTTGAGAATTTGAGTCAGTTTATACTATATTAGAAAAATAGATCAAACATTTTAGGTTACATTTACACTTTGTGTCCAAATGGGTTTTTATATGGGTGCAGATCACTTGGAAAACATTTAGAAAAATTAGCCAATTAGAACCTAAATAAACATGTTCAGCTTTATGCTTTCAATTATAAGGAATGTCTCCTGCTGTTAGACTGCTCTCTTTTTATTATATTTTAAGGTTATTTTGCAGGAGAAATATATATACTAACTTTGAGATGGTTATTTTCCTGCAGAGTTTTCACTTTAATTTAATTTTTTTCTTGAAGTCATTGTTTGGAAAATTTTTAAATTTTATTGTAAGGTTACTCATCAAAAACTAATTTTTAAAATACAATGCATTGTAATTTAAAGGGAACATTTAGTGGGACATATTCAGTTAAATAAATTTCTGTGTATATGTGGCATGTAAATATTTTTATATTTGGAATTAACAGGAGTTTTGTGAAATGCAAGGGGCTGGCGTCGTGGCTCAGTGGTAGTGTGCTCGCCTAGCAAGCGCGAGGCCCTGGGTTCGATCCTCAGCACCACATAAAAACAAATAAAGGTATTGTGTCCAACTACAACTAAAAAATAAATATTAAAAAAATTTTGTGTAGTGAAAAATTACATTTCATGTCTTCTATTATGTTTTTTGAGGTTAGGAATTAAACACAGGGTCTCATGCATACAGGCAAGTGCTCTACTGCTGAACTACATCCCCAGCCATGTGTTCTCTTCTTAAGAATTTGTGGTTTTAGGAAAGACTAAGTCTGCCTTATAAAGTTACCAATGTTGTATTGAAAGATTTCTAAACTGGAATTATTTGAATTTATTTTGCAGTGATTATCCAAATTTGTTATTTTTCAAGTCAAATGGAATATTTTCACAGCAGCTAGTTTAAATATTAAAGAAGCTAAATATCTAATATGTGTGTTTATATAGTTTCATTGTAAGAGAATAATTCACTTTTTTATTTCAAACATTCTTTTGAGGTGTATAGTAGTTCCCACTTAGTTTTGTTATCATTTTCCATGGTTTCAGTTACTTCTGGTCAATCATACTCCAAAACCAGTAAGTGCAATATTTCAGAAATAAATAATTCATGTTTTAAGTTAAAAATTTGAATGATGGGTCTCACTAAATTTTATATTTTGAGATGGGGTCTCACTACCTTTAAATAATTCATAAGTTTTATGCATTCTGCTGAGCACCATGATGAAATCTTGCAACATCCCACTTCTTCCCTTCTACAATGTGAATTATCCATCATATCCATGGTGAATATGCCATTGAGCAATTAGTCATGTAATAACCCTCTTGGATTCAGGTAAGAGAGAGAGAGGGGGACAGGGACAGGAACAGGGAGGGAGGGAAGAAGGAAGGGGGGAGAGTGAGAGGGAAGGAGGGAAGAACAGACCTCTGGGGGTCTTAAAACCTAACCCCAGTAGATTAGGGAGGATTACTGTTATTTCTTTTCTAAATATATAGTGCATATCATTTTTGGTAGTATTATATGTTTAGACTTTTAAGAGATACATTTATGTCCAGTATTGAAATTAATTTTGAATTGAAAGGGTTATAAAAGTGAATCAGACACTTATAATTTATATAACATAAATAAATTTTATAAATCTGTATTAATAGCACATTGATATAATAGCAATTGAATAAGATACTGATTTCAGATTTTGAGACTGATGTTAGTTTTTTAAAAAAATATTTATAAATGATGCCAGATATGGCTATGTACGCCTCTAAACTACTCAGAAGGCTGAGGCAGAAGGATTGCAAGTTTGAGAACAGCCTCAGCAACTTAGTGAGATCTGTCTCAATATAGAAAGTAAAAACATGTGGGGATGTAGCTCAGTTGTGAAGCACCCCTGGTTCAACCCCAGTACCATAATTAATTAATTAATTAAAATATGATTAACTGGTTTATTTGAACCTCTTATCACTAAAGTTTCCATTTAACTTTTTCTAAATGTTTTTTTCCTAAATAAATTAAAGCAACAAACCAGAGGTTTTGAATGATTTCTGAAGAATTCTTTCTCACTTAGATGTTGGAGTCTGGCTTATCAATTTGTTAGCTGATGGTCTATCTTGCTTAGCTAGCTAATTAGGCATCTAATGCTTTTTATGTAGGTATGAAATTTGGGCAAAGTTAAATACATTGTTTTTTGTGAGGAATGAGGACAAACCTGTTTTAATAAATTATTTTTTTGTTCCAATACCTTTTTATTTTGAGGTGGGGTCTCACTACATTGCTCATGCTGACCCTGAACTCCTGGTTTTAAGTTATCCTCTTGCCTCAGCCTCCTGAATAGCTGGGATTGCACCATACTACTTGGGAGTTAATGCTTTCTTACTTCTTGTTTGGAAATGGATTGAGGATGCTTTAATGCTGTAATGAAGAACATTTTGACTACTTTAAATATGAGCAACTGCATCTTAAGTTTTCTGAAAATGTGTGTTAACATTTTAAATGACAATTAAAGAGACAAAAAATTAAAAATGCTATAAATAACATATAGCTGGATGACTATATAATTGATAAGTAAAACTAAAGCACATTTGGGAAGGAAGGGAGATGCTAGTAATAATTACCCCATAGCAATAAGAATAAACTAGAAATATTCGAAGCAAATCTAATACAGTGTAAAGACAAAAGTTAATAATATATTTTGTTGTGGATATATTTTAAAAGCACACTTGTGTTTTACACAGAACATCCTAGCATTAAAAATCAAAATCATACTTTGTTTTAATATAGTCATGTCAGGGAAGTTTCATTCTTTGTAGAATTTTTGAGGTAGAAAGCATCTTTTAAATTAAAGTTTGTGCTTTTTATTTGGTTATTGTCTTATTCCATTTTCTGCTGTTACAACAGAATACCACAGACTGGAGCAATGTGTAAATAAATGATATTAGTTTATTTAGATTACAGTTCTGGAGTATGGGAAATCCAAAGAGCATGGTGCCAGCTTTGATGAGTGCCTTTCTATTGTGACACTACATCTTAGAAGGACAGGCAAGTATATGTAAAACAGAGTCATATGGAATTCATTGTTTTTATCAGGAACCCACTCCCGTTATAACTAATCTACTTCCACAGTAATGACATTAATTCATTTATGAGGACAGAGCCCTCATGGTGTAATAACTTTTTAATATTACCAGCTCTTTTTTTTGGTACTGAGGATTGAACACAGGGATTCTCAAACACTAAGCCACATCCCTAGCCCTTTGTTTTATATTTTGTTTTGAGACAGGGTCTTGATAAATTGCTTAGGGCCTCTCTAAGTTGCTGAAGCTGGCTTTGAACTCTCCATCCTCCTTCCTCAGCCTCCTGAGCTGCTGGGATTATAGGTATGCATCACCATGCCTGGCTAGCATTACCATCTCTTAATACTTTTTTAATGACAACTAAATTACAACATGAGTTTTAGAGGTAACATTCAAACCATAACATTTATGTTTTATAATTTTCTGTTTATCTATATTCTGTATTTGATGAGTCATTGCTATTATACTTTAATTTTTCAAGAAACTTTTGTTTTTCAAGAACAGTTTCCTTTAGTTCTTTGAATATAATAGCTAATTTGAAGTTTTCTGTTGCTTATATTTTTTTCCTTTAACCTATATCTGCTTAAGATTTTTCAATTTGTGTACTTATTTTTAGTTACTTTTATGCATGCTGTTTGAAAACTGGACATTTTAGATCAGAAATTTTTGTAACTGTAGATTCTTATTAATCCCCTTTCCCTCTGGAATACTGTTTATTTTATTTTTTATGTTTATTTGGATTACGCATAGTTCTGGATGAATTTTTGTGGAGTTTGGCTGCAGTAATATAACTTCTGATTTTAATGGTCAGCTTCCCACACCCACTTGTTTTTATTTTTAAGCCTTGCTTCCTAGAAGTTGTCAATGACTGGTCAGAAGTGTGTACCCTAGAGGCAGTAAGTTTTCCATCTTTTGCCAGTTTCTTGGTGTGTGGTTTGAGAAATGCTTTGAAAGTTCAGGGACTTTTAGCCAAGCTTACCAACTGTCAATTATCTTTTCCAGCGGTTACTGAGCAGGTTCATTCTGTGGCCTTCCAGACTAGTAGGCATAAATGCAGTCTTAGAAGGATTCCTTTTGGCTATGTTTTTTTCCCTAAATGTTTTTTGTTATATTTATGACTGATATGCTGTTGTTTTCACTGTTATAAGTATCTAATTGTTGCTGTAATTGCTCAATACTTTAATCTTTGTTTTTTTGGATAATTGCAGAAGCAGTACTATAGATGCTTTTCCTGGAGATCCTCTCTTGTTTTTTCCTGGAGCTTTCATCCAGCAGGAGGAGTTAGAACAGGATGGTAGCCCATGGTCTTCTTAGCTTGCCCCTCTTGGGAAATACTAGATCTAGTAGATGGATATGACATAGGTGGA